>NW_015151746.1:130390-132428 GCF_000732505.1 Cyprinodon variegatus
TAAATTATAGACGGACGGTTTGATGGATTTAAACATTCCATGTAGCTGACAGATTTTAATCACCAATCAATGTAATCAGGTTGGCAAATGAGCAAAACCCAATCTTGTTTCAAATACTGGTTAGCAGGTCCCTGTGTGAACTTGTTTTAGGCTCTGCAAATAATTCGAGCAACTCTAAACAATCTCGTTATAAACTCCCCCTTGGATCCCTTGTCATCTGATCTGACATGACAAATAGATTCGAGCTACAGCATCCAGCTCCCAACCTCTGCCTCTCCCACAGTTTCAGCTCTGTCAGTGGTTTTTCTATTTTTCACTCTTTTTTATTCAGCTCCACCCTTTTTTTTGCTGAACGTTGAAGTGAGATGACCCAGTTGCTCTCGCTTATAAGTTTGTGTAGTTATCTTTAAAGAGTCAGCATGTAATATGGTCTCAGCTGGCAGTTGATTACGTGCCGAAGAAGGGCAGTGAAAAAATGTTTGCTATTATAAAAAGTTTTCTGCATTTTTAGTGATGATAAAGTACCTTTCACACATGTAGGAACAAATGTTTTTGGTAATGAGTGAAAATGCTTCACTGGGGTATAGAGGGAAGGGAAAGAGACACAGACTACCTTCATAATGCGTGTTTGCTCAAATCTATCAGTGAGCTGATTGAATCTGAATCAAGCTCCGGCGTGTATCTCGTTATCTGTTGCTTTTTGTCATGAGTTGGTTTTGGTTTTTTTTGCCTTCCAGCCTTGATTAAAGTAAATTTGTGTATTCCTGCTCAGCAGTGCTGGTGGATTTTGACTGCCTACTCCATCAGCGGCTTATCATGGCTTTTGGAAATAGAAATAGGACAAAGATGTTTGGAAACTTTTGCCCTCCATTTCCTTTCCTTCTTTTTTATGTTTTGTCTGGTAAATGAAAGACAATTAAAGTAGAACTAAATTAAAACACATGAAATAGACAATCACAGGTAAGGTGACGTCAGAGGGTGAGCTGTTTTTTATACTGTTGTTATTAGTCAGTCATGATGCAGAGTGGGATAATGATAATACCTCTCCTGCCACGCCATTAGTGAGGAATGCCAATTCTGCACCGGAATTATTCTAAACGCATTTTATTTCTCCCAGTTCTTGACTAAAGTAGTGTATTTAAAACACTTCTCTGCTTTTCTCACATTTAAACACACATTTCAGATTATGGAAGCCTGGTGTGTAAAACTAAATTGGAAAATAAGAGAGGAAAATAAGTACAAAAAAGGCAGCTGAGGTTCATATGAAAGCTTTATAGAAACGTTTTAGAACACTTTCAGAACATTGCATGGAAAAATTCCTCTTTAAAAGCAAACTGTTAAGGAGTTTGGGGTTACTTATTAAGTCAACAAAGTCTGTAAAGGTGTCTCCTGTAAAGAAGTCATCATCTATATTTATTACCCAAGAGAAACACAGGCTGTTAGTTTTAGTGTCTAACCAGGCAGCATGGGAGTGCCACAGGGGACGGTCCTCTCACCATTCCTTTTTAATCTGCACACCTCTGACTTCCAGTATAAGACAGACTGCGGTCATCTGCAGAAATACTTGGATAACTGCAGCTGATGGGTGCTTCAGAGATGGACAAGAAGCTGAGTAATGGGAGCTGCTGATGTGCTTTCATGCATAGTGTGGAAGCAAGCGTCTGATCCTGAATTTGAATAAAACAAGGGAGGGGATTGTAGATTCAAGGGAAAACAGAAATGTTCAAACACTATTACCATCATGGAAGGAGACGTGGAGGTGGTGGAGGAGTATGAATATCTCAGTATTCACCTGAAAACTGGCTTCACTTGAGACACAACTGAAACCAGCTAGAAAAAAAGGACAGAGCAGATTGTAATTCCTAGTAAAGCTTTGAAGCTTCAGTCTTTTCAGCAAGATGCTGCAGATCTTCTATTGGTCTGTGTTGGAGAACGTGATCTCTTGCTGGGATAACAACATCAGAGCAAATGACTCAAAGAAGCTCAAGCTGATAATAAAGGCTGGAGATGATTTTACAGATAAGATTTTTTCATCAAA
>NW_015151746.1:133484-145875 GCF_000732505.1 Cyprinodon variegatus
TAAAGTCAGAATTCTGAGATTAAAGTCAGAATTCTGAGAAAAAACTCAAAATTCTGACTTTTTCCCATACTATACTGAAATAAAATTAAAAAATCTGTTAACTTTTTTTTTTTCAGTGGCCCTAATCCTCTTCCGTAGAATTCTATCAAAGTGAACTTGAGCTAAATTTCCTGTTAATATTTTCTACAGTAGATCTACTGCAGGATAGCACACAAAAATCCCACAAATATATTCACCACCCATCGATACCATTACCTAACCATTATATCCACTTCACACGCAATAACCACATCATCCAATCTGAAAGCTCCCTCATTCATACACAGTAGACCTCTTGAAGTTAAGCGCCTCTCCCAGTGGAGCATCTACGTTTGAGAGGAGGAAGCTAGACACCTCCTGCAACCCACTATATCTTTTACCCATAAAAGGACTAAAACAATAAATGCCACAGTCGAGACATAATTCTAGAACATGCATTGTGTCAAACAGAGTGAATAATGTGACAGATAGATGCACATTTATTCTGAGCTGAGGAAAAAGGATTTGGCTTTCAATTGGCCGCCTCACCAGGTCTGGGAATATGAATCTAAATGCAGGATCATGGAAGAAACCCTCAACAGGACAAACCCTACTGACTCATAAAAGGTTTGGAGCTGATTGATTAACTGTCAGCATCTGGGGAGAGATTGTTGGGTAAGTGTTGGTATGTATGAACCGATGCTGATGGAGATCTTGAGTGAAAGCTCAGAATCATAGTTTTAAGATTACTCGTGTGATTTTGAGACCTTGGTGATAAAATGGTTTTATGAAATTAATGTATCTTAAAGGTTCTGCTCAATAACTGGGTCCCAGTTGACACTTATATCATTCAGTGACTGAGTGATTCAGTTTATTCACTTTATTGATAAAGGAGAGTAATTATAGGAGCTAGGCTCAGGAGGAATCAAAAAACAGATGGAGTTAAGGTGGGTTGTGATTAGTGGATAAGAAAGTGAGAGGATGGATGGGGGCCTTGCTGTGGGGGGGTTAGTTCATGTGATAAACACGTTCCAAAAGGCTGCTTACACCACTGTGTAATGCAGCAGGAGAGAGCCAATCAGAACGCTTTTATTCCTGCCTCTAACCCAGCTCTGTTTACATATGACACGTCAATCACACCCAGCAGGCGAGGAAGTCCTCCTGCTCTTGACTCCGTTCAGAACAGGCCTTTGCTTTTATGGATTTTATTGATCTGGAAAGCAGGCGTATCATGTCTCCACTGATTCCTGCTGTCTATCACTGCTGGAACCCCATACCTAACATCCATGCAGCACTAATTGCACTGACCTTAAAAAACATTGATGTATTTGTATATTATTCAGTCTGTTTACTTTTTAAACACTAGATGCACTTGTCAGGCTGTGTACTGCTTGTTCTCATCAAATACCTTGGACCTCATGGTGTGAATTTCAAGTGTGGCATAAATATCAGCACCACTTGAGATTCAGCATCCATCAACTCCTGCAGCTCGCCTGCATATAAACAAATGTTCAAAATCGTCTTTGACTTTGGTTTGTATCACAATTAAATCCTTCTTAAACATTGCCTGCTGGGATTGTTTTACCCACCACTTGAATTCACTTTTTCCAAGTAAAAATAGAGATTTTTTTAACTCCAGGTCAGATGCATTATTGTTGATTAACCAATATTCTGTCTCTTAAAATATCAAAAATAAAATATGCCTCTTGAATCAATCTGCACATATTACTTTAGTGATTTATATGAATTGACTTATTTCTCGATATTAAAGCTACAGTGAGTAATAATTACAGGAACTTATTGACAGAAATGTAATATTTTAAATTTCATCTATTAACTGAGACTCTCAATCTTTATGCTTGCATTGCTTTAGAAATTGCTATTTATAATTATAAAGGAGGAGGTTGCACTTTTATTGAGGCAGACATCTTTGCGTTACGGCAGTTCATAGTTGACAAACTAGTGACTGAAGAGATCACCATTACGCTCGTAGGTTTCTGGAAGAAAATCCCTCATGCTGATGAGACAAAACTGGAATTTTTGCTATATCTGGTACAGGATCCTTGAGTCTTTGCAGGCCTAAATGAATGCTTGGGATATCAAGGTTTCTCCTGAAGAAACAAGTACTGAAAACCAAACTTCATTTGCAGGTCATTCATCTTCCCACTGGATGACACGCTTTAAAGCAGAATAAGATTGATAGAAAAAAATCATCATTCCTAAATGGTTTATGAACTTGATTTTATCCTATTAAACACCTTTGAATATGACATCTTAAGAGGGGAGATGACATTTTTTAAATATGAGACAGCTTGAGCATTTTTTAAAGGAAGAGTGGAACAAACTACCTGTCTGATGAAGCAGACGTCAAATTGTAAAAACATGTAGATTGATTCGTGGCATTGCATGTCTTAAATATAAATTTCAGGATAACTTTTTCCAAAAAGGAGTTGACATAAATCCCTTTTTTTCCCTATCATGTTCTTATTTGTTTAAAGTATAACTTGCTGTGATGTTAAAGCATAGCCCCAAGACAACTGTAGAAAAATGCCACCTAAGTGGTCAATCCCAGGAGACTCTGAGGGGCAGAGCTAAGTGGGAGGATTAGGGGTGGGGGTTCATTGAGTGGAGGTGTGGTCAGGATGAGGAAAAGTGACTCCGATCTTAATTTGAACCAGAGCCATAGAGACAGGAGAGTTCTAAAAACTCACTTAGTGACATTGGGCAACATTTCAAAGAGCAATAGCAATGCACAAAGCTTAAATAGTGCAAGGGAAGTTAGCTGCTTACGCTAGAAGTGTAATAAACATTAGTTAACCACAAGTAAACTATAGAAAAATAGACAACAGATCTTCAATTTCACATCAAGCTCTCTGCCTCTACCTAGTGTTAAGTAAAAATTATAGAAAAATGTGTTTGAGATAAATAAAACTATTTACTGCATGCAGTTAGACATAGTTTAATGCATATAACAAATAAAAATGTAAAGAGGTCTTTGTAAGACAATATCCACTTATACTTAGTACCTATTATGCTAGTGAGAAATTATATGTAAGTAGTCTTTCCTCCTGCATACAAAATGATAACACTATAAACATTACTTATGAGTCAACTAAACATGACTGAAACAGGCTCTATATTAAAGAAACACATTTCACATGGCTACAACAAAACAATATTATGGATTATAAGCCCTTAATCTGTAATTTTTCATAATGATTTTGTATTTTGTAAAGTAATTATCAGGAGTATTTGGTCTGTCACAGATCTGTGTGTTCCTGAAGGTGCCTGACTGTTTGATAACCCTGCAACCTAAATGTCCTGATCTTCTGGTGACACAACTCTCCTATCTCCAAGGCTCTGATTTGGCCTAATACAGCAGACTGATGCTGACAGTTGTGCCACAGATAGATCTTATTAGGTGGAGGAATTTTTTCAAGGGGGAAGCTTTGCGGAGCCTAGTGGGCCAGACCCTGAGCCGATGGCTCGAGGCGCTGACTCAGCGATTCCTAAAGCTGATGTTGCCAAAGCAGTGGAGGGAAGCATGCCTTGCTACGGGGCGTCTGAATGAGGCTCTTCTACACCCGAACACTGGGCTAGGATGATGTTCACATGTACTGTTAGGAAAATTCAACAGTAGCCGCTGTCCAATCCAATAGAGCATCAATAAGTCTGTTTTAAGATAACTATTTCAAAATGAAATATGGCTTTGTAAAAACAAAATGCAAATATTGAAATACAGGGTTTCCACGGGTCATTAAAAATCATGAAATCTCATTAAATTATAATTTTTTTAATTAAGGCCTTAATTGGCATTAAAATTCATTAATCTGTTTATTGTGGCATTTAAAATGATTTCTTTAAAAAAATTGTTTATAAAAACAATTTCGTCAAACAATTATATCACGATATATTTGTGTGGAACTGCTTGATCGCAGCCGTATGTTCAGAAAAAGCTAGAGAATGGGGGGAAAAAATGACAATTTCAACAAAAGTGGCTGGAAAGTGAGGAATTCGTGACATGGCTGCAGCCTGTTGACGGGTACCTGTTGGTGGCATTAAAATTATTTCTAAGAGCATTAAAAAGCATTAAGTTAGAGTTATTAATTCCTGTATAAACCCTGTTTTCGCACCTCTTAGGCCCAGTTTATACTGTTAATATGCAAAATAAATCATTTAATTATAATGATATTCAACTTTTACCTGTACCAAGAGAGAAAAACCTAAGTCTGATCAAAATAAAAAAGGGAGGATGAATAAAATGAGGTATTTTAAGGTAGAAAGGTGACAACATATTTGTCCGCTTGTATAAAACGCGTCCCAACAGGAGGCCCTGCTGAGACTTGTCAAAGCAAGACTCTACTTTATTGTTCCCTGTCATGAGGTCAATTCCATCTAGTTATGTCATCCACATTGTGCTCCAGGTCATGAGGCTGTATATCACCTCTGCTGTGTTTAAAATGAGAAATGTGTTGTTAGGCAACAACATCTCAGCTAAATAATCAGGTCATTGTTCTCTTCACCTTGTTCCCTCTCAGCAAGAGAGGTTGTATAAAACAAAGCCTGGAGATCAGCAGCGTCTCTTCAAAGGGGAACATGAAATGCTGTGTTTTTGGGTTTAATTTTCATTTGCCTTTTTCCTTAACATGCTGGGTAGTGGGATAATTCTGATCCTGTTTGCTTGCCTGTTTCTTTGGGGTACGTTTCTATGTTGTTGTTTCTTAGCTTACAACTAGTTCAGGAAAATCAAAAAAATCATCCAAGTATGAAGGCTGGACTATTGGTTAAACACTGTATCTGAAGTAATATCACTGTCTGTCTGTCAGCTCCCTTTTTAATGATATCTTTATTTTACTTGGACCCTTTCTTTATTACATTTATAAGGAAACAGTAGAATTCACCTGAAAGCTCCTCATATCTATTGTGTTTACATGTTTTTGTGCATGGATACTCTAATTTTTTTTTGTTTTCCTCTGGGTTTTGTGTGTGCGCCCACATGTGTGTGTGTAAAAGTGCATGCATGTTCTCAGTAATGGGCTTTGTGCATCTTCTCTTGCTGACGGCCGGGATGTATCCATGGCAACGGCAGGTCGATCCAGGCTGTAAGCGGAGCTGGTGAGAGGGACTTGAAAGGGAACGTTAAACCTCTCGTCTCATCCACCCCGTGCTCCTCTCTGACCATGGCGAAACGTCCATGGCCTTGTTGAAATCTGGGCCTGAGGGGTGCAGGCTGTGGCTGTGTCCAATGGCTTATGCAGCCTAACACAGCACTGCCACCTTTTGACCCAATGCAAAAGTGTTTATTTGCTGTTTTTGTTCAGATAAAACCAACCAATGAACAGACTTGTTCTTTCCATGTAGGTAGTGAGGATTTTGATTTAAATGGGTATTAATCAGAGGATAACCTATAGGTATAGGCAAAGAGGAATTATGATTAAAAGTGTTTAACCTTTGGACGTTTTTGAAAAGGCATTTCTTGATTAATTATTTTTCATCATTTTTGCGACATGCATGTTTTTTTCCCAAGTTTTGAAGAATGTATTTTTTTTTACTGAAAACTCCCATAGCTCTGATTGCTGAGTTTGAAGTAATCAAAGGCTTGCTCTATAGAGTTGGCAATTATTCCTTATTTTTCTACAGTTTACAAGTTCTATGTTTTATCAAGGTGTAATTTTAGCTCATTTGAACTCAGTTTTATTTTAGTCAGAACTTTCAAATGCTAAATCATAGGAAAGGTTACCACCCTGAGGGAAGGCTTCAGGATTAGATGTGCCGCTGTTGCCCCCTTGTGGATAAAAACATGCAAATGGAAGAAGAGTGAGAATGATGTAAAAGAAAAAGATAAAGAAATTTTACCATCTGACTTTTTTTGTCAGATGGTAAAATAAACTGTTTTTTTTCATAACTATGTGCATTAATCTATCTGTGCTGACATTGTGAAGTGAGATATTGTTAGAAAAAGGAAATCGAGGGACTTTGAGGGTCTCTTATCTGCAGGTTTTTCTTTCTAAGCTGTTTCACAATCCTCTCCATTGTTAAATACCCAGAATGTGGAAGCATGTGTTATCATTCATGCAGCTGAAGGCCCTGGGGCGTCAGCTCAGAAAGCCTGTGACCTTCTTATTAGGTCAGGCCGGATGCAAAGCGCTATCTGCTGATCACTAAATCATAACCAGTTTAGCAAACTGGTGAGTGAACTCCACGGTATTTAGTGATTAAGGCTAATTTTGGGAATGTTTTGTTTGTTCTGTGATAAACAGCCTTCACAGCTGCAGTAAAGCACATATTGACCAAAGCTGCAGCCATTCTCATCCGCTCACAAGAGTTTATCACCCTATTCTGAGAAAAAAAAAGTGGTTTGAATGATTAACAACATGCATTGGTCTAAGTAGTGCACTTTGTACTGGTGTTACAGGTTTAATATGGCTAATATTAATGTATCATATGCCATATTAGTTTTTTATTGTACAGGGTACAGCATTCCCTTTATATTTATCTAGAATTTCAAATTCTACCATCATCATGTTTCTGAAAATAATCTCACCTTGTCTAATGGAGCTGGATCAATACAGATGGATCGGTCTCATAAGTTTCATTTTCATAACCCAGTCAGCACCAGCACCTTTGGGAATCTGCATTCATCATCATATTCAATCATTTGAGGATCAATTTAAGATGTTTTCTTCTTCACTGCTTGTACATCTCTGCTTTCTCTTAATCTGTTTTGCAGAGAAGTGCTTGCAGCGATGTCGGGGTTATGTAATTTCAACTGGATCTGATGGTAAAACGAGCCATTAGATTCGAATAACATAGAGCAAATGAAACTGCTGATTACATTTTTGGAGTTTTTACATGCTGTTTGCTCCCTAATAGCTTTGCTCATGACCGGTCATCATGCTTGAACTTAATGCTCCCTTTTCCTGGATTGTCTTAAAGTTTATTACAAGATTAGGTCTTACTATGAAACATCTTTATTTTTATTTTCCTTTTTATATTCAAATCTAGCAGATTTTTTTATTTTTTTTCCACTTCAGTAATGCAAGTGTATCATACGGATCTGATTACACGACTGTGCTGAGATCGTTTCCTCTTCAAAGGATTAATGCAGAGTCGGAACATTAAAATCAGCAGAAATTTAGAAGCCTCTTTAGTGCTTTTGCAGCTCCAAACTCAGATTCCTATCTGTGTGTCAAGCCATTTTTTTCTTGTAAATGGTGAAACTCTGCCCCAGCTCAGTGACCTGTAGCTGGGCCTTATGGGGATATTCAGTGTCGTACTCAGCACCGCTGTCTCCCTTTCTTTCCTGTCTTCTCCTACTTCTCCCCCTCTTGTTTCTTCTATCTTTCTTCGTCTCTCTTTGGAAATCACTCTAAGGAATTGGTCTGCCCCCTGCTCACAAGGACAAATCCCTGTTTGGTGTAGGGAAGAGTCTTTGATTTGCTCATTTTCAGATGTTATTTGTCTTTGAATGCTTCCATTGTGAAAAACCATCTGACCTGAAAACTTGCAGACTTTGAACGAAAAGTTTTTTTGTTTTCCTTACCTGACAAATCTTTTGCTGAGGAACATTTTTGAGCACTTTTATCCAATCTTTAGTTGCTTCCTTATTGCTGAGTGTAACTCTGTTACCTGCTGCCACCATGCCGGTCCGGATCATGTGCACCATCTCTTTTTCCACCGATGACGAGCCCAGCAGAGGTTATGGCAAAGACGGTTTTGATGACTACTACAAGCGTATAAAGCAGGACTATAGCGAAGGGGGCTCTCAGGACTATCTGAACAGAAGTAATCAAGATGAAGATTACGCTGAAGATGAGGATGATCCCAGCGACGTGGACGACCTGGCCACTTTCTTTGGCGGCTGCTCGCTCCATGGAGCCAACCACATATTTGTTGAGGAGAAGAAGTTTGGTGTTCGTCAGGGTTTGTGGGCTGCGGTCTTCACGGTGGCGCTGTCTGCTTTCCTGTACCAGGTGGCTGACAGAGTCATCTACTATCGCCAATATGACCACATCACCATGCTGGATGAGAGGGTGGCCAATAACATGACCTTCCCTGCTATCACCATATGTAATTACAACTTCATTCGGAAGTCTCAGATGAGCTACAGTGACCTGATCTTCATGGGCCCCTTGCTGGGGTTTGAGGAAGGCATGGCTCCGGGGTTTCCACTGGCTCCCGAGCCGGACCGCCCGCTCGGGTCACGTTTCAGCCTCGATGAGTTCTTCAACCGCACCCGACATCGCATAGAGGATATGCTGCTGGAGTGCACCTTCAGGGGGTTGGAGTGTGGCACAGAGAACTTCAGAGAGGTAAATCACTGCAAGAAAAAGTTCTCTAAGCACTTTTATCTTTTTTATAGACCAAATATCCCACTTTAAATTCTCTTCACTTTTTAATTATCCTAACAAGTTATTATATATTTATATATTAAACTTTTATTTATATATCAACTTTATTAATATCAGATATTGGTCTAATATTAGCCAGAAATCTAATATCAGAATTTCGCAGCTTTTGTAAAAACTTCTGTAACTTACTAGTTAATTTTACGTGGTTTATTTTTTTTTTATATACCTTTTTTTTTTGACTTGTATTCTCTTGTTTAGTGATGTTAGTTGATCAAGCCTTTCCTAACATTCTACAGTATAAAATAAGTGATAAAAGCTGGTATGATTCTAGCTTATATCGTATCGGATCAATATCAGTATCGGCCAGTTCTCAAAGCTGCGATACCTGCATCTAATCAGAAATTAAAACGTTTTATCGGAACAGCCTTAATGTCTAACTGATATACGCTTCAGGAATTATAGGAAAAGCAAAATATTGGCTTTTATGCATGACTTCTGTGGTAGTTCCTGTGATAAAAAGAGTCTCTATCTCTTAAATCGACCATTAAAACAAACTGTGCAGTGTATTCCTGATCACTCTCACTCAGAATCATATTGTATTGATGCAGAGCCGTTCTTATTTATGTGAGGCCATCCGCTCAGAGTCTGAAGCCAACGCTATAAATCAAAATGTTTCTGAGAGTCAGCGTGTTTGCCCAAATGAAACTTGATTATAAATAATAAAAAAGCAGACACAAGCAGCATAACTTATGAATTTTGGCAAGCACTTATTGAATTAAATTGGTGTCGGGGGGGAATCACTCTGTGTTGTTCAGGAATCAGGAGGAGACTCTCAGCTCAGACTTGCAGCCTCCCAATTTATCTGAGTGATTATTTTTGTGTGGCTGCTGGCCTTTGTGTTGCTTTGCCTGTGCCCTTCGGACAGCACAAAGAAAATACTGATCTGCCGAGCAGTATTAGCGGTATCCATCTATCGGTCTGTCGATCTGCCTGACCTTTTCCCAGTTTTATGGATTGCTATGTGCAGACTGCTGATGAATCTACAAGAACCTCTTGAACTGCAATAGGATCGCTTCACACAGCTTTATCTCTGTAAACACAACAGAGGTAAAAAAACAAGCAAAACATGATACTTTCATGGGTTTGGGGTTGATTTTTTATTTTATTTTTTAACACAATATATATTCAGGTAAACTCACATTTCAATCAATCGATCAGTCAATCAATCTTTATTCTAAAAATAAAAAAGTCAGTTTCAGTACAAACCGTTCATCACAATACTTCACATACATCGGGGTGGGGAGGCTGAGAGCAGGAACGAATTTACTGAGGCCATGCGTGCTGCAGAACGCTGCTATTAACGTATTTTTTATCTTTGTGGAAATATAGAAGCCACATCGGGGAGGAGAGGGGGGAAAAAAAGCATACTTCACACTTTATCCTTGACAGGATACAGTTTGAAATATCAAAAAAACCTCAGCACAAGAAAAGCACATGTAACATGAGACAGACATTTCAGCAGAGGGTCACATCAGAGGCGGAGTCACATGAAGTCAATCTGACATTTGAGACATTTATTGTGTGTGTGATGAATGCCTTTAATATGTCCGTCAATGCTGAAGCAAATAAAAAAGTTAACGTATTTGTTCCTTTAATGTCAGAATCTGGATCTTGGTAATTTTACGTTTTTAGAACAATAGTTTACTTTACTGAATTTCGTTTTGTTTTTTTTACATTGGCCCCTTGATTTTACATTATTACATCATGTGCTACTCACCCATATGAGTTTTGTGTCATTTGGAGCCGTTCTGAAGATATTCAGTTAAATTATATCGATGTAACGTCTTCCTATGGGCAACGACTTGAAGGTACAAACTAAACTGTTCATAATTTATTCTTTATGGTACGCCAGCATTCATAACATGTAGGCAAATCACTGTCCCCCAGACATCCGCGGTTATATTTTTTATATTTATATATCATTGGTTAAATTTATTTCTTTTTTTTTTAAAACAAACAAAAAAAAACTCAAGTCCTCAGATGACGTCATACAAGCGCTGCTTTGTTTTTAAAACATATAAATATAAAAAACATAACTCCGGATGTCTGGGGGACAGTGATTCGCCTACATGCTATGAATGCTGGTGTACTATAAAGAATAAATTATGAACAGTTTAGTTTGTGCCTTCAAGTCCTTGCCCATAGGAAGACGTTACGTGGATATAACCTAACAGAATATCTTCAAAACAGCTCCAAATGACACAAAACTCATATGGGTGAGTAGAACATGATGTAATAACGTAAAATCAAGGGGCTAATGTAAAAAAAATGGCGTTCCCCTTTAATCCTTTTTACAGTTTTTTATGCTAAAACTAATTTAAGATTAATATCTTAAAAGAAATTGAAAAATAAAATGGATCAAACTAAATGGCTCTGATTCTATAAGATTAACATAATATAGCATCTTTCTCCTTCTGTGTATCAAGGTAGAAAGACTGCTGTGGAGAAAAAAACCCTGAATCTGTCGAATTAATTTCAATAACTCTACTCTTTTTTATTTTTTTCACTTGGCATTTTATGTCTCCGCTAAAAGCAACTCTAATTTAACAACCTTGTCAGCTTTTTATTCTAAAACCTCACTCACACTCCAAAGTATTATAATGATGAATATGTAGACAAAAGCTATAAGCATGCCAGAAAACATCTTCACAGAGATATTTTATTTCAACATCGCTGTTGTTATTTTAATGGGTTTTTATTATTTTTAACAGCAAAAAAAAAATCTCTGCCTTTGATAATCCAACTGCGTTGTTTCCTGTTAGCACCAAATATCAGCAGATTGAGCATCTGATCCAAGAAAAACTATAAAAAGTTTCCAGATCTGGGGGCAGATGGAGTAAAAACAGATGGATATGGTCAGTGTCCGTGAGGTGAAATAGAGTCGGCTGTCATCCTAGCCTGATATGCTTTTCAAACTAAACAAAGTACGGTTAATTCAGGGTAGTGGGCCGTTTTATTATCATAAGAAGAAGGCTCTGACAAGGCTTCATTCAATGACAGATTTTACTGCAGTGCTGTAGAGCACAACTGCATTTACTGTTTCACCTTGAAAGTGATCGCCTTCCTTCAATACTTCATCTTACATAGTCTGCAGCACATGTCCTTATAAAACAAGTTTAACTGAAGATGAATCAGTTCAAAGCACAAGTAAGAAAGATAAGGCAATAAAGTGTATAGATTGTTAGAATGTCACACATAAATAAAAGAAATCTTATTGAATAAAAAAAATCTTTTTTTCCCCTTATGTTCCTCAGGGAGCCGTGTTCAGTGTGTGACGTAACCTCCACTGAGATTTCATGTTTGATAAGGTGACTCTGAGATGTGTTTGTTGTGATGTGTGAAGTGGAAGTGAGCTTGCAGCGGTGCGTGAGAGCTCTGACCAACATCAATGGCAGGTGATTATTTCACTGTCAGGTCTAATGGGACTAATTATAGTTTTCATCAGTTCAGCATCATGGCAGCCTCCTTCTAAAATAATCCATTGACTTCTGCTTTGGCTCACGCTCCTTCAGAAGCCACAGCTTCGGTTCTGTTTTTAAGACAGATGGTTGATTTTAGATCCATTAATAAAACGCTCTTTGGCGATGATAATTAATTTCTTAAAATCTGGAGGCTTTTTCAAGATCTTTTTGGATCATCAAAACTTGATAAAACTGTTGTCTCCCTTAATTCCTCTTTTTTCTTTTTTTTTAACCTTTCCTTCTTTTTGCTTTTGGCTGAGCCATTTTCTCTCCCCTTCATTTTTTTTCTCACATTCTTTTTTTTCTTACCTCCTTTTAGCTCAGCCATGTCCTCTGAATCTAGAAGTTTACCTGCAAATTGTAGTGGTCACACTCGTACACAGGCAATGCTTTAATTTTTTTTATTATTCTATAATTTATTATTATTATTGTTATTATTATTATTATTATTATTATTATTATTATTATTATTATTATTATTATTATTATTATTATTATTAT
>NW_015151746.1:145931-152782 GCF_000732505.1 Cyprinodon variegatus
ATATATATATATATATATATATATATATATACAGTATATATATATATACATATATATATTTACTGATCCTATTTCGTCTCATTTATCCAGTTCTTGTCTTCCTGCCTGTTAAATTATAGATAAATCATATTGAAAAAAAATTATCCATTATTTTTTTTTTATAGTACTCAGGAGAAAAACATTGATAACCACACAATTGATTGATTAGTTAGAAAAATATGAAAATAAAGTACAAAACATGTAGGGAGAAATTAACTGTCAAACTTTTTGAGAAAGAAATGTGAATTTTAGGTTATGTTTAGTTTTATCTGAGAATGTTTTTAGGTTAAGAATTAGTGGATTTAAATGATTAGAAAAATAGTGATTATAAAATGCACATAGGTTCAGAATTAATTTGGTTTCAAATCATTTAAGGTAATAAAAGCTACTTCTTTGTTAAATGTACTTTGGATGCACAGACGTTGACACTGAATCAATTATATTCATGTTTTCTTTAGGGTTGAGTTATGAATCATTATATATTGGATGCAACACTGAACATTAATGTATTTAATCTGATTTGATTATTATAATTTATAGAAAACTTTTAACATAGGGCTGTGATTCAAAAATGTAAAGTGTTTAACAATGTGGGACAACATGATAAATATGTGCTTCTCTAAGAAATACATATTTATGAGTGGAAGAATCTCAGTTATAAATGAGAGTAAAATCTAAAACTCTAATAAAATGTTTTCAGAATTTAAATTCAAATTTAGCCTTCTTTAACGTTTTTTTTTTTCTTTTAAAAATATTGTTTTTCTTTATTAGCCCTCTGTCTGTAGCTCTTTGGGTCTGAGCCACTGTCTGTAATGTGCATAGATGATGCAGATTGGTTTTAAAAGTTGGCTGTATTCTTACCCAGTTATTGGTTTTATGGTTTGTCTCAAAATCCTTGATAAATTTTCTTTTATATCCTCTAGTAAACCCTCTGAAAAAGGTGAGGCAGCAAAACAAACAGGCTGGAAATGCCAAGTGGAGCTTTAGTTTTATTCGTCTACAGAGAATAAAACACAGAAAGCTTAGAAAACTATTTGAATAATATATATACCTGTAATTAAAAAACAATGAATGATAAAATATGGCTAAAATATATATATATATATATATTTTTTCTTTTCTTTTTTTTTTTCTTCACTTTTTAAAAATGTAAACTGCTAACAAATTTCAACTTGTGATCCTTCAATTTTGCTGTTTTATCTGCATTATTCTCCTTTTCAGTAATTTTGACAGATTCATATTTTTCATATGTTTACATTTTTATATTTAAATAATGTATTAATTTAATTTAGATCTATAATAAACAGTTTTAGGATTTATTAAAACAGAACCCGCTGCAAATTTAAATTAAATTAAATAAATAAACAAAAAAAACCTTGAGAGAATTTAGTAAAATCACATGCTAATGAAGACAGGTGGGATAGCAACATATAGTGAGTGATGGACCTTTAAAAACAGAGCATTACGATGAACAAATATATACAAATTAAATAAACCTTTATCTCCATAGGTATGTTTATTATTTTATCTAAACATATATTTAGAAGAAAAAAAAAATCCTATTCATAATAATTTAAGATTGCATGCTAGTGTGGCATGAGGGGCTCCTTATCCTTATAGGATTAGTGACATCAGACGCCTTTTAAATGTTAGGTCACTGATTCAACCCAGTTTAAAAAAAAAAAACTTGCTTAAAATCAGACATCAACATAATTGCTTCACATTCATCATTAGTTGTGGCTAAAAAGCAGGGAAATAAAGTTAGCATGTATTAATCTATTCCTGTTTTGTTTTTCCCTGGACAGCAAATCAATGAAGCAGATTCATTTTGCATAATGTGGCAACTGGCAACACCAGCGGTTTGTGGACTGCTGCTGCCTGTTTATTATATTTCCCAAAGAGCCACTAATGGCTCCGCAGACTGCTGCTGGTGTAAAGAGCAGGAAGGTGCACAGATTGATTCCTTTCTGTCCCTCACTCTCTGGGGTTTTCTCTCCATCACCCCTCTCTCTCTCTCTCTCTAACTGGCCGCTCAGTCTGTAGTGTCTAAACTCCTGAAAGTATGCATCAGTGGGTCGGTACACGTCAGCATGCTGCAACAAGCTTTAGCTAAGAGCTGGGTCAATAAGGAGGCTAATAAGGGTTCAGATTGCAGCAGTTCTGACCCAGAGCAGAATGTGAGCCCCCCTCAGAGCACTGATCTAAATCCCCTTTTCCTGCCTCAGTCCCAGCCCATTAGATGCAGCTTGACTTTCTCCAAAGCTCAGCATCGTCAAAGGAATCAGGCAGGGGCTCTGATTACGTCCTTCCCTTGTCTTCTCTGGAGCATCAGTCTGCATGCCAGGAGCACAGCCGATAACAGATTGACAGATAAAAAATGAAAAGGATCTTTTTTCAGGAATAGGAACTTCAGACACAGAAATGGACTCTCCTTCTGGCTCTAAGATGTGAATATTTGCTATTGTTGAGAACTCAGCAGCAACACTACACCAATGAGAGTAAATGTATTACCCTCAAAGACGTGCTATTAAATAGTGTAGGAGAAGCAGAGAAACAAAGAGCAGATCATTTAGAACAACTTCATAATCTAGAGGTTTCTTGTTAAACTATTGTTTATTTAGCCTCCAACCGCCTCCTAAATGCAATATTTAGTTATGTAAACTTCATGCTCTTTCTTTAACTGGAATAATATTATTATTATGTTATTCTTATACACTTTTCTAAGGTCCACATTTGTGTGACCATTTTTTTCTATAAGCTTTTTGCTGCTTTAAACACCAGATTTTCCCTTTTGTGGGTCAATAAAAGGATTTTCTATTCTATTTTCTTCTAATTTACCAGGAAAAACTAGCATCATCTTTTACACACTGCAAAAAAGATCCAGAAATAAGTAATAATGTCTTAAATTTAGTGTATTTACCCTTAATTTGAGTAGGTAAATGAGATTATTTGCCAATGGAATGAGTATTTTTACTCTCAAAATAAGAAAATTAGATAATATGTACTTGAAGTAAGACAATTTCATATTTTTTTTTCTTATTTTAAATGTAAATTGTCTCGTTCTGTTGGCAAACTGTCTCAATTACCACCTCAGTTCAAGAATAAATGCACTTATTTTAGGAAAAAATTACTTATTTAGATTTACATTTTTTGCAGTGCAGACACTGGTAAAGTAAACTTCAAAGCAATAAATTCCATCATATAAATATCTTCAGTTTCTAAAAGGTCTTATTTCTCTAGCTGCTGCCTGTGATACAGCAGGACTCCAATATACCTGAAATATAGGAGTCATTTGTGTTCCAGATCATGGAGAAGAGGCGGATAAACTCAGGAGGGGTTTCTGTCTAAAGGAGGTCATTAAAGCATGCGCTGCAGAAATGCTTCCTCCTGTATGAGGTGACAGCACAGATATATTAATTATTCATGTTTTCGCTCAGATTCTGATGACTGTGATTTCCTTCCCCTCTTCAGGACCCTTATTACCTTTCAACACGTCAGGAGCTAACAGGTGATCCTGTTTCTGCTCAGAGATTTCACATTCAGACCTCTAATAATGATTGTGATTTTAAATTATTTCACTGCTCTGCGTACTTCCACTACTTCTCTCATTTTATATTTGCACAGTATTGGCTGTAATCACAAGGGGGCAGTCTTACACAATCCTTTTAAAAGATAGAATACCTCCTTTGGAGTTCCTTGCAGTGAGAGGCTGAATGTTGTTCTTTTTGTCCTTGTTGTTTACAAGTAATCCCTCAAACGGGTTTAATCCTGTCTTTAAAAACTCATTGATTCCCACCACATCAGAGCCACCGAGCTCCAGGGGCAAGTATCCATTCAAACCCTCATGTAGAGGCAGCCCTGCTGCCAGAAGAAAACAGTGGTTTCATTTTGGAAAGAGCAGCTATCATGAGAGATTAGGCGTCATTTGAGGGTTTTGGGATGGATTAAAAAAGAATAAGTACAACAAATCACACATGAGCCGACATTTGATCACCGTTAACCTTTTTGGCAAAGACCAATCCCTCACTTAGCTATTTTCTGTCACTCTCTTTTACTCTGGCACTGCTTTGATCTCAAAAAGCTTCCTTAGATGAAGGATCACAATCATGCTGAAGAGACACCATAGCACTCTGTCACGTCTCCGTTAATAGGCCTTGATCTGTTTTTTTTCACGTTTTAATTGAAAATCTTTTTGCTCTTCTGTGCAGAAAAGGTGCAGAATCACTCTGCTTTGATGAGCCTGATGGGTTTTAAACCCGTGGCCTTTAATTTAGACAGATACATCATTATCTCTCTTCAATATCAGCCAACTCCTTAAAACAAATGGCCAATTATTCACTAAAGTGACATAAATGAAAAGAAGGAAACTTTCGTATTACTTCAAGACTAAGATAAATGACAACTAATGATGTTAAAATGAGAGTAACTGCAGACTTGTTGGAGCAAATTATATGTGAAAAAGACGTATGACAATTGTCCCATATGGGGCCAACAGCCGCTTAGGAGAGCTAATTAGGCTGATTAGAGGACCTTAATGGGTTCTAGCAGGATCCTTTCCTGTTCTTAACACCATAACTCTCTGACATAAGCTGTTTTGCTCCAGGTGAAAGAAGGAATGTCAGCAGAGCTGTAAGGAAAAAGCTTCCCTTTAACACCACTGGACTTTGGCTGGCTTTTCTCTCTGTCTGTTTTCTATTTTCTGCCTCATCTGCACATGATTTAAAGTCTATCTTTGTGCACAGCACATCATCTCAATGTACTTTACAGGGACAACACAGTCAGATTAGTTGAAAGTTTCTTTCAAGTAAGATAATTTGATTGCTTCAAGTCAATTGGTGCGTTCCATCAGCTTTTTCTAATGCTCATTTGAAGTACGGCATTAGATAAGTTTGAATAACTGATAAACAGGCCAAGCTCCGACATCTATAAACCAAGGTACACAGCCATCGGGGAAAGCAAACAGGAACAGATCAGATGGAGCTACCATGATAAAAAAACAAACAAAGGAGATCATAAAGTTATGGGTGGAAATGACAACTGTGGTAAAACAGGAGGATAGAGATAGAATGATGCAGAATGATGAAAAGTGGCCCCTATGTCCTCCAGCAGCTTAAACTTATAGCAGCATAAATATTGAAAAAAAGCTCAAGACAACCTAGCTATTTTGGATGAGGTATGAGAAATGTAGAGCCAATGTGAGATATAGCTGCAGTAGTCCACATTGCAAAATGAATTTTGATTAGAGCTCTTAATCCTCAGTACAGTGCATAAAAATCAAAGGTTGTATGTGGTTATAGTAGTTTTTCCAAGCTTTTGTTCTGCAGGGATTCTTGGACTTCTTCATCTGTTGAGGTCGGTATCAGCTGTACATATGTGTGCATCATTTTAGGTTTGTGGTGCACCGCAATCTACAGTACAACACAGTTAAAGGTCAAGATCATCTGTTTTTATCCAGGATTTTGATTTTGGCACCGCATTTAACACAAAGTTTATCTGTAATACATTTCACAGCCACATTAGGGAGTAAGGGAGATGTGCACAAAATGTTGCTTAATGTTTCAGTTATGCCAGCATAACATGCAGTGCCCACAAAAAAATTGTAAATATTCACACCCCTTCAATTTCCTCTTTTGTCTCACTGTTACAATATGATTCCTCATTTCAAGGAAATAAACAAATTAAGCTCTTAGGATATCAGGAATCAAAAGCTGAAGAGTGTGTTCAGCCACAAGAGTCTCTGTATTTTATGAAACTATCTATGCATGCAATTAGAGTACAGCTCTAAGCCTTTTGGTGTAGGTTTCCACCAGTTTACCTTATCTACAGATTGAGATCTTGCTTTTTCTATTTGCAAGAACCGTAAAACTCTGTCAGAAGGCTGATTTCAAGTCTTGTAATGGATTGTAAAATAGATAGACTCATGGATATGCTTTGAGCTGTCCTACAGTCACTGCATCTTCTCTTGAAGGAAATGGTTTTTATTTTGCTTCCATTTCACTTTTATGTGTCACATTATTTTGTCTTTGTCAGATTAAATCTCTTTAAAATACAAAGATGATTATGATTGTAAAGTGACAGTGTAAAAAAAAAACTATAGTTTATTTATTTCTTGGAAAAAATGTAGAATCAGAAAACTGCTACCATTTAGACAAATAAAGTGTTAGATTGTCCAGACTAAGTCTGAGGAGACATAAGCTATGCTTTTTTGCTCAGGTTCATATATGTATATATAAGGCCGAACACATTGGAGGTAACAAATTGATGTTTCAATGGAAAGCTTATCAGTGCAGTATCATGTCTGAATACTGACAAACAATCACTATTGGCAAACAATCCCGTCTGTGAACAATAATCTGAACATACATCTGATCTGACACCGTGCAGCATTGAAACAGGAACATCAGCAAACTACTTAATATGTGAACAAGCTCCAAGCTACAAACAAACCAGACTGAGCTAACATCAGGAGACAGGTTTTTGATTGAGAGGATGTTTTTCTGCTGCTGTGTCTGAGGAGTCGGTGTCTGCAGCGCTAAAGCTCCTTCCTTAGGGCAACACAAAAGGAAGGAGGGATTAGAAAATTCAGCGCAATAACCTCATATCCACAGCTGATGCAAATCTAAATACCAATAAGATCTTGAATTACATATGAGAAGAGAATCACAGGCTCAAGCATGAAAATGAGGCCTGTAGATTCCACCTCTCATATCTCCTTTTTCATAAGCTTATATCAGGCCATAAGTGTGAAGCCTGCTGAGGCCAGGAGTTAATAAGGAATAAAACTAGGGCCGAAACAATGAATCGGATTAATT
>NW_015151746.1:153723-161072 GCF_000732505.1 Cyprinodon variegatus
TGTTCTAGTTCATCACTAGGTTTCAGTGTTCCTTTTTTGACAAAACCTTGGATGATTTCTGTTCGGGTAAAACAGGGTTCCTCAATTATGATCTAGGTCCAGTGTGCTGCGGCTTTAGGACGTGTCTCTGCTTCCACACTTTCATCAAATTGCTGAATTTACTCCTCAGGATGCAGTCAAGATCTCCAGAGTCCAGAGGGCTGGAATTAAAGAGCCCTGATGTAGGCTGAAGTTTTATTTTTGTTTCAGATGATCTCATCTAGACGCTTGATAGTGTTCTTGTTGGTGTTATAATGTTTATAGGTTATTAGTTAAACAGTAATTTATCTGATTTATTAATATGTAATTTTTTAAAGCCTTATTATTTCTTGCCATTTTATCTGTGACCAATTCAAGCAGCTACTCAGACAAAATTAATACAGTTCACACAGTTTTAATATATTTTTTAAGTATAAATAGTTTTATTTTTTAACTAAAAATAAAATCCCAGTTTATCCTCTTATGCAGTTTATTGCATGTTAGGGAATATTTCTGTAATTGCCTGACCGTTCTAATAAAACAGTTGCAAAATCATTGTGGTTACGGCAGCTAAAAGTTTGGAGTTCTGCCTTGGGACATTTACCTCCACATCCAATAAAACAAGAGGATGGATTTTGTTTTACAAGATGGAATCATTTGTAAAAGTCAGACAGCGGGGGGGAGTATTTATTTCACAAAGCGCCTTTCATTCTTTTCTCCCTAAGCGGCAAATAGGAGCCACGGGCCCTTGGGGACTGGGAAACTGTTTGCTGTAGCTAGCAGCCGTATCTGAAAGACATTCATCAGAACCGTTTCCCTCTCTCCAGAACTCTGCCTAGCCAAGCTGTCATGATGCTGCCAAGATGAATTAGCGATGTCATCCTGTGCTTTTCTTGTGCAGGCAGGGATACATACTCTTATTGTCCCATGGGCGATAAACATAAATCTGACGCATTCAGCCAAGATATTTATACAGGACGGGCCCTGAATCTTCTTGTGGGTTCATAGATTGATACATCGCAGCTCTAAGCTTCCCTCGGTGGTCCTGCCACCCTCACAACAAGAGGTCAAACTGTCCAGAGCTCTGAAGCTAGCATGCAATTCATCTCTCCCAATAATATCTGTTCATCTTTAACAATGACGCCGATGGATGACAAGGAAAAAACTTGTGTCCTGGGCTTTTCAAATAAATGGCATTATAAGAAATAATGAATCACGATAAAGTGGACAGTTTGTAACATTATTGGTTAACATGAGCCGTAATGCTGAAACATGAAATTTTATGTAATGACGTGTTTGTTTGAATATAAATAGTTTTTACTTCTCGAGAGTTAAAGTGTATGTGATTACTTTTCTTGTTCCTCATCAAAATGTTAGAGCTGATAGGGTTTTTTTGGGGAAAAATCAATTTTTTGGATGGTTTAATATCCCAAATTGCTAATGCAGAATTTAGATACATACTTTGAAGTAGCAGAAATAATAAAAATTTTGCATCCTTAACCACATCAAAATGTTTAAAAGTTTCGATTCAGTTATAGAGAACAATGCAACTTGATAGTTTTCTATGAAAAGGTTTCCAGCCAGTGACCTTGCAGCAAACCCTCCTACTGAGCAAGCATCTAGTGACAGTGGAAAGGAACTGGTCTCCTTAAACTGGAAGGAAAAGTTTGAGCAGCCATTCACTGAGGCTACCTAGTGGTTTGCAGCATCAGAGATTCCCTCAGCTGAAGATGAGAAGGCGTCAGATTTAAGGTGACATGGTTCACAAACCTTGTGTAAGTCCTTTGTGTTACGGATCTGGTGAAAATGTTTTTTAAGCGATCTCAGCAGAGATCTGCTAATGAACCAATTAATTAAGGAAACATCTAAAACATGCAGGACTCTTGATCTTTATGACCAGCTTTGGAAACTACTGGAAGAGATTAAAGCATTGGAAAGAGAAGAGTTAACTTTTGAGTCAGTCCTCCACAGACTAGTTTTTAAATATTTTCCTTTAGGTTCAACAGGTTCTGACAAAAACAGCATGAATCCTAAGGGGCACATTTTCTTTTTAATAAACTTGCTCTACTTTAGTTTATGGTTTATTACGTAACCTCAGTCTCTATTAAAGCAGCTGACTGATGGAGGATGTTGTATATATTGTGTTATTTTTTATACGATCACCATCATTATCTAAAGTGCATCGTCATTTCCGATAGTCATGAACAGTGTAAATACTTGTGGAAATGCAGCATTCTTACTGATGAAAACGGAGCTAAATTAGCTGGATTTTTTTTTTCCGTTTTACCAATATTATCCTCCTAACTGAGCTTCTGAGCAGAATCTTTCACATTCTTTTTACAGCTGTTTGGCTCTTAGCTGATGGGGTATTAAATTCAGCCTTACAGCTTGGCAGTTTGAGAAGCTGTTGTAGAAATGGCCTTTGTGACATATGTCCCTAACAGCAGATTATGTACACAATTATCCTCAAAATTGTCTCTGTAAATCACTATCTGCTCTTCTGTCAGCGCCACACAGCCACTGGACCCTGACTGGTGCTGCTTTCTCTGCCCCCAAGTCTCTTTCTCTCTTCTTTTGCTCCCTGCTCAGCCTCCCTCTCTCCTCTTCCCTCCCTTTGTTATTTTCTTCTTTGGCGCCAAACATTCCCAGAGGGAGATAGAAGAGACAGCGGCAGTCAAGAGAAGCAGAGGCAATGCAAAGATCACAGAATGAGAAAATGAAGTAGGCAGGTTGGAGGGAGGAACAAAGGTGTACAGGAGGAGAGTCTACTTTTAATGAAAGAACACGTGAAGGATACTGAAAAGATAAAGGGGAGTACATTATGTTTATTCCCTTGCACACTGGAGCTCTGATGAAATCAATCACGAATAATGAAACGATGTGAGGTATAATGATAGATGCAAAGCTGAAAGCACGGAGGCTGTTAGGAGGGAGATCAGGAAAAGATGATGGAAATGTCCTTCATACAGGGCATAGCACCACATAACGATCCTGGGGATGGTCACCTTTATCCAATTTGAACTTTGAGTGACAGTTTGATTAGTTGCTTATTCTGCCTCAACATCCAAGTGCTTCACAAACAACCCTTTACATATCATGTCATTTTATCATCCCTGAAGAAGAGCCTGACTTACCCCTTATCACAGCCATGTTCACCATACATTTGTTTCCAGCTGTTGCATATGTTTAGATAAAACAAAATGCATAAAGACAACCATTTCAATACTGCTGTAAATGCAATGCCTGAGCCAAAGATTTGGTAAAGTAGCTTTTATCTTGCAACCTTGCCTTCCTCAGAATGGCCAGAATATGTGTAAAACAAGCCCTGTTATTAAAGACAACTGCCTTTTATAAACCTTGATTTTTTTTCTCATTTTATACAGTTGCAACCTTAAACATCAATGCATCTCGTTTTATCTGAGACAGTCTCATTTATTAATGTCAAACGAAAGGAAAATTATAAACGGGTTTCAATTAAAAGCTATACTGAACAGTGTGCCATGAATTTGTATGCTGTATTCTCTTTTATTCTGATAAATACAATCAATTTTTTCCAAATCTTTTTGTAAGTCAGGGTAAAAGGATTCCATCACCACTGATAATGACTAGGAAATTTCCTCTAGAGAACCTTTTGTCATATTGATGCTAACTGGTAAAGGAAGCAATCTTTGTTAACCTCGAAAAACCATCTCTGAACAGAGGAGGTGGTCTTAGCATTACCTTTCACTCACCCTAGATAGACCTACGGTATATTGATCTCAGTGCTCCCCACCACTAGATAGAAATGGGATGTGAGGTGAAACATCTTCTAGAAAATGTCCAGTGGCCTAGACTGAACCTTTTCAAGCTTGATAAGTGTAACATTGTGTCTACTTTGTAAGTCTGCTAAATGCATAAATATAAAACATATGTGTAAATCCTGCTGTTCAGTAAAGGAGGCAGAGGTTTTCTAGAGAGCTTCAGTGAATGAAGCGTTGTGATACAACAGGCAGATCATGGTTAAAGCTGGGGGGGAATGTAAAAAAGGCTTTGATTATAAACAATATTAGGCTTTAATGTCATGAAGTGGCCTGTTTGCTCTTCCTTAATTGGTTATTTCTTTCTTCTGCCATGAAACGAGAACAGAGGACCCAGTATTCAAGGTGAGACAGCCAGTAGGAATGTTCAGAACATTTATTGGTGACTGCAGGTGGGGAGCAGAGATTGGGCACCACCCAATCTCAGACACTACGGTTTAACAATCCAGTCAATCTCCCTGGAAAGGGGCGCAATCCAGCCGCTGGGCTGTACACTGACGCGACACGCGTCACCCAGAGTGTCCCCGGAGCTGCAGTCCAGGAGGACCCGAAGGAAGCCCATCCTGGACAGGGTTTAAAGGAATAGTACACCCAAAACATGATTAGCCTTCATTTTCTACTCACCCCCATGCTGAACAACACTCTGGAGTACTTTTTTGATATCTCAAATGCATCTGGAGATCTGGGAGGCTTCTTGCTGTCTGCTGACATTCAAATAATGGAGGTCTATGGTGCCCGAGACAGAAAGGTCCATAAAAGTCCACAAAAAACGTGTCAATATTCCTCCATACTGTTCGTCCAATGTATTCCAAGTGTCCTGAGTGGGTAGCATCCAGAATTTACTCGGAACAAAGTCATTTAGAATGTTTTTAGAGCATAAACAGTAGTGTATAGGATTTCCTGAAAGCGTGCACATGCGCGTTCACGACGCTACGGAAGCCGGCAGACCAAACCAGATGAAAGTGCGCATTTAGCGTCTGCTCTGCCAATAATGCAAGCGTAGAAGAAGAAATGTGCTGTTTACCTGTGCAAAGAAAGAAGCAACGAAAGAAAAATGTCTGAGGACTTCAGTGTTGAGGAAGAGCATGAGTTCTTTGCCGAGCTGAATGTGCTGGTTTGGAAATCCTATACACTACTGTTATTGCTCTAAAAACATTCTAAATGACTTTGTTTCGAGTAAATTCTGTATGCTACCATCTCAGGACACTTGGAATACATTGGACGAGCAGTATGGAGGAATATTGACACGTTTTTGTGGACTTTTATGGACCTTTCTGTCTCGGGCACAATAGACCTCCATTATTTGAATGTCAGCAGACAGCAAGAAGCCTCCCAGATCTCCAGATGCATTTGAGATATCAAAAAAGTACTCCAGAGTGTTGTTCAGCATGGAGGTGAGTAGAAAATGAAGGCTAATCATGTTTTGGGTGTACTATTCCTTTAAGATCAGGCAGGAACAGACAGGTGAAAGAAATAACCAATTAAGGAAGAGCAAACAGGCCAGATCATAACATTTGATCATTCAATCCATCATCCAAGAATAGAAATTGCAAGGCACTGTCCAAATACTACAAATTAAAAGGCCCTTCACCTAACTCAGCAGGCCAGGCAGATGCTGCATGGATCCAAACCTCAGGAACGCTATAAGAAATGACCTCCACAGTCCTAGTCGTTTAGAAAGATCTGCAAGAGGAAGGAAACTGATGACAGAATGTCATGAGAAAATCTTTTTTCAAGTTTAAAAGGGTAATATAAAGGGCATAGTAAACATTTTTTTGTTTAAGTGAAGTAAAATTAGCTCTTTTTAACCTACATGAAATGTTCACAGTGTGCCAGCAGAGTTTTCAGTGTATTTGTGATGACCTCACACAGCGGCGGTGCTTTTTTTTTTTTTTTGCAAAGGACGCTGTCTAAGTTGGCAGGAAGATGAATTGTGCTAAGTGTGGGACTAATCAAAAAGAAACCTTACATCCTTCAAAAGCACCAAGACAGAAATTCACCTTCCATCAGACCCTTACCAGATGGCCCCAAAGGAAACCAAATCCATGTCAGAATAAATGGCAAGAGTTCACAGACCTTGTTAAAATATTCTCTCCCTCCGTTCTGACTGAAATGTAAATTGGTTTGCAACAATGAAAGCATTTCTAAAGATGTGCTAAGCTGGTAGAGACTTAAAAGACCTGCAGCTGAAATAGCAGTGAAAACTTCTTCAGTGTATCAAAGAAATCAGAGGAATGAATGTAAATGTAAACCTCGCTTCTCAGAATCGTATTCTGAATTATTTTTCTTTCACTCCGGCATCATGCACTACTTTGTCCTGGTTATTCAAATACAATGCCAATAAAAACCCATTAAAGTTTTTGATTTTATCCAACAAAAGGCTCTACCAGTGTTTTCTGTTCCACAGACCTTATGTTATAATATAACCAGGGTTGTATTTGTGAACCTTCGTAAGATGTTTTAGTATATTCAAGAATCCAGGGACAAATTTAAACCTAATGGGAAAAGCCTGAGAGTGACCTTGTTCAAGTCGAACTACTGAAAGTAAAAATGTGAGTCAAGCAGTGATCTTTCTCCTGAATAAAGGGCCTATTTTGATTCATTATGTATTTCACCTTAATGCAAGGCACTGTTTTTATTTTCTGATAAATAGAACATTTACATTTCCCACAAAAAGTTGTCTGCAAAGGGTTTTATATATATATTTTGAACAGAAAAATAGAAAAAACATGTAAGTTCATCGATGTGAAAAGCTGATATAAATAGGAAAAAAACATTTAACTCTGTAAAGAATGATACTAGGCCTATTCCCCTAAATTAATGTTAAAAGCTGATCATGTTATTATTAATGTATTAATCTTGTGAACTGATAGCGTTCTTACACCCCCACATGACATACATTTAAAATATTGGAAGGCTCATCTGCTGGATACCTCATGGCACACTTCATCCTGTTGCAGCAAAGACACCATGGTAGCCACTGCCTTTCTTTCCAAAGATTCAATATTTATTAGTTTGTCCAAGGCTACAGTAAAAAGTATTTTATGGTTATGGCAATGCGTACTGCATGGAAATGTTTACTTAACATCTTAATACCTCAAGGTGATTGCTATAAGTGTAACTCCTCCCAGCCAATAAGTGGTGCCCTCATCCTCGCCTGCTCTTTTTCCATGTTTCCCAGTCAGTTGCCAGGTCCTCTAAGGTTAGCATTAGCAAACCTTTAATTTACCCATTCAGACGAAATGCGGCAACATGTTTTGAGAATATCATGATTTCAAGAAGTCTTACCAGGTGTAAAGTCTTATTGTGTTGGCAGATGTTCCAGTTATGTTTAATTGAATCATCTGATTAAAAGGTTAATAATCAAACAACTCTTCCTCAGAACAAGATCATAAACATGTTTTTTTGTAAAAAGAACATTAAAATATTCTACCGAATTTTATTTATTTTTTCTCCCCTTTAGTCGGCACCAATTTTCTTAGGCCCCGTCCACACGAAGTCAAAACGAACACGAAACGCTAATATTTTCCAGAA
>NW_015151746.1:161633-171287 GCF_000732505.1 Cyprinodon variegatus
TTCTGGAAAATATTAGCGTTTCGTGTTCGTTTTGACTTCGTGTGGACGGGGCCTTAAGCTTGACTAATGTTCAGTCCTTTTTTTGCTGCTTTTTTGTTCTTTTTGATTTGAATTTGGGAAATGTAACACGAAGAAGAAGCCATTTCTAAGAGCTACTACTATCTGGCAACCCATGAGCTCTTTCTCACTATAGCTATTGGTGCTAAAGCCTTTTGTGCCAATATTTGTATCATAACCGCAAGTAAATATTTCTATTTTTCTTGACTTGACAAAATGTATGAAAAACAACTATTGACTTACAGGTTTTTTTTTGGTCAGTAAAATCAACATTTTTATTCTGCATCACTGTGGACTGCTGCGAATGTCATATTGTTGAAACATTAATAGTATTGATGGAAAAGTTTTAGCTATGGTTCGGAAATGGGTTGACTGTCCCTAACTGCACCATTGCAAGTGAGGAAAGGGAGCTACAGGGAGCGGCTGGTCGAAGACTGACTTCCGTAATGGGATCGACAGTGAGCTAGGTGCTGCTCACTCCACAGAGCAGGAATATCCAATATTCAACTTCCAACTAACTTCAGTCGGGCTACGTTGTCCAAGTTTTGCAACACCGCTGGGTCGGGATTTTTGTCGTAGTTTGGTCCCCACAGTATTATCCTCTCAAAATTGTCGAAGTTCTTTTGGCATTCCATAGCTTAGCCTTCGCTACAGGTTTTCCAGGAGGAAAGAAATCCAAGCATCGAGCACAGTCACAGTTTCTGGGGGAACAAGGGAATGGCCAACAGTTGTGAAGCTTTGCCAGTGTTGTTATATCAAAGTTTTATATTTTTAGGTATTATATTATTAAATCTTTCATTAATTTCTGTATGTATTTTTAATTATGGCAAGATTAGTCCTCCATATTTTCCGTATAATAGTTTTTTGTAATACACCCGACTGAATTCACGTTCAGCAATACAGCAAAAGAATAAGATTTTTATGCAAAAAGCACAGGCGTGGGCTATAAGCTTCATTATATGAAATGATGCTGTAGATTTTTTCTCTCGTTCAAATTTTAAGAAGCCATCAGTCTCCTACCGCCATGATTTATTGTATCTCCATCCTTAAAAAGAAAAGATTTCGATTTGTTTTTGAGTCTTTTGTTCCTAGTCCGTAGTATAAAAGGTACGTCAGCCTTGAAGAGGAAAAAATACTGGAAAGTTAAAGGCGTAGTCCTCCTATGTTATCCTAAAGTGACTGATGAGATTTGGCAACAAGTGGAAGAATTTAAATAACTCTCCTCATCAGTGTCTTTTCATTTCTCTTCACTCTTCTTTTAAGTTTTCCCCTACAATAAAAACCAAACAGGTTGTAATTACATTATCATTTTCTGTCCACAGCTGTCAGCGTCCATTAAAAAGCTGTGTCATGAGTATCTATCAGTGGTTCCAGTCAGCTTCATGTCTAACAGCAAAGGCTGAGCGATCTGATTGAAACTAAAGACTATTTTTTCTCATTTAGATTAACTGTCAGAGCAGAAATCCAGCCTTAACAGAGCGATGTGCTGATCACTCTCCATCACATTAGCTCCCGGTGATCAGGCAGCTAATACTCTGTGATGTTTTATGGCCTGTGATGGATATTCATGAAATAGCTTGGTGACGGATACTGACATTTGTGGACAGAGTATGATTATGTGATTACACCCTGTTTGGTTTTATTGTAGGGCGGCAGACACGTTGGTAAAATTGACTTGATGACTTCTACCATTAAAGTCTAAGTCTGCTTCATTTTTAACTGGAAAGGTTCTTTTTATTACTTCTGTCAGTAAAATGAGTAAAGGACAGACATCAGGATCTGATCATTCAATGCGTTTCATTATTTGTGTTGTTTCACATAAGGTAGATGCACACTAAAGACTACAAAACTAAGAAAAAGCATAGAATTCAGGGGTTGACATTAAGGCTTTCACATTTCATTTGCCCAGAAACAATTTTTACTTGCCCAGTATAATTGATAAATATAGTTCCTAATATTCATTTTTGTATATATATCAATGAAACATTTGTTTTTTAAATGTTTTTTTGTAATTCAGTAAGTTTCCAGGTTCCTGGTGTGTATCTGCATGCGTCAGATAATGAACTCAAGCCTACATTACCGTTTTAACATGCTTTTCAATCCTTTCTGCACATTCTTTTCAAAGTAAACTTTGCTTTAAACTGTTGTGTGCTTGGAAAAATATAAATTGTAATGTTAAAAATCTACTTACACTACTACTACTCACCAATTTAACATGTTTAGCTCTATAACATTTAAATGCACCTCTCCAATGTCTAAGAGAAAAAAATTTAATTAACATTTTTTAATGTATGACCACTGTACAGAAGCCTGCCATATGATAGAAATATTTACACTGTGTGCATACAATTATTATTATTTTCCTAATCCCTGACTGAACATTTTTAAGCTAGTGTGTATTATAGTATAGATTAAAATCATCATCCAACTGCTGCTCTGCAGAATTCTCTCCCCAAGAGCTGAATCACGCCATCTAGCGGAAAATCACACGGCATTTTTAAATATCGCGAATAAGATGGCGCCGGCAACGCTTGTGGGTCGTTTTCAGCAAATGTCTGTGATTTTAAAGTAATTTTGAGTGATAAATAATTTTTTTTTTTGCTATCATTGCACTTGCCCGGCGGGCAAATGCAATGAAATTTGTACTCTCCCGACAATAAAAACTACTTGCCCCGCGCGATCAGGCGATGGTTAACATCGAGCCCTGGAATTAGTGTATGTTAAGAGAAGATGTAAAATATATTTTATATTCTACCTTCAACCAAAATCCCTGGAAATGTGTGTCCAAACTTATGTTTGATAATGTAAAAATATTTAAGGAGTGAAATACAATTCAAGCTATTTTTACAATATGTAATGTTTATAAAAGAGAAGAAGATGGTTGAATCAGTGCAAGCAAACAGAGCATTTGGGTGCTTTGACTGTCAAGTGTTCATTACGGAGACAGCCTGGGAAAAGAAACTGTCTCTGTGGCAACTCCTTTTTGCAAGCAATGCTTTCATCACCGACTTGAAGGTAAAAGTCTGAACAGGCTGAATATGGAAAATTACCTCTTAGTTTTCTATCTTCTGATATGGTTAACAGACAGATCAAGCTAATTATCTCATTATAAACATGTCATCTCTTTCATCTCCAAAGTTTTTCTCCTCTCAATGTCAATTTATAAAAATTTTATATTTTATTTATCTGTTTTTTTTAGTTATCAAACTCAAATGTTTGCCTTAAAGTAAGCCAATATTACTCTTAAACAGTACAATATGGGCCGGATCTATCAAAGGTTTGCGTGTATAAAAACGTGAGCTATTTCACTGCGCACGCTAAAAAATGTACAAACTGATCTATCAACAGCGTGCTAAAAGGATTTGGTCTTTAAAACGTGCTAAATAGCGCCTCTTATCCATTTAATACTTTTTCTGCAATGAATATGCAATATGGGGCGTTTACACGCAAAAGTGCGTCTTGTGGGAGGAGAACATGTAAATAAATTAATTTAGCACTCGCAAAGTGATTTATTAAACCTGAAAGCAATTTTGCTAACGGTATCTGACTCTATATTTAACACGTTTCAAAAGAAGGTGCAAATGGTCTGTATGCGTAATTGCGCACACATGGCAGCGGTTATTGTCGCAAGAAGGAGACATGGAAATGAAGCAAGGAGACGCAGAGAACGCATTTTTTCACTCCGTGTGAATATTTTTGGAATGAACGAGGAAACGATCATCAAAACATTTCATTTATCCAGCATTGCCATTTTGGAGCTGTTGGGGGAACTCCGAATGGATTTGGAGCCAGCCACAAGGAGGACCCACGCAATACCAGATATCACAAAACTCCTTGCAACATTGGATCTCCCAATCTAGTTTTTCAGAAGTGCTGTCCGACGTTCTACTGTAAATGCCATGTCGCCCTGACGCCCTAACGGAGAAACCAGACCTCCCCCTTGCGCCTGTGGAGCAACATGCCAATGCTGCGGGGATGCGTACGCGCAGTAATCTCATCCACAGTAACTTCTTGTGAGCCATTTGGTATATTTATATTTGTTGGGGGTCACTGTAAGATTTAAATTTCTTAATGCACTAGTTTGTACAAACTACTTTGCCGCAAACCACAAAACGCGCAAAACCATCATTTAAATAGGGCGTCTCCAACAGTTTTGCACCTGCCACTAGTTACGCAATGGCTCTTGTTAAATCACCCGCAAACCATGGTTCAGCCCCTCGCGCAAAATTCCAGTTTGCGAGCGAAAAATTACTGCATGCAAAATTGGATCTTGATAAATCCGGCCCAAAGTCTTTAACTTTTTTTTTTCCTATTCTACAAAAAATAATGGTTTCACATTTTAGAAAATATAGAATTAGCTGTCTTTCCTGCTAGCTGTGTCGCATGCAACCATCAGATCCTGGCTTCAAATAACAGCCTGGACTTTTCAATGTGGACTTTATGTGGATTTTTTCAGCTTTCTTCCACGCATCAAAAACATGCCTGTAGGATTAATTGACATTTTTTTTATTTTATGCATGGTTGGTGTCCTATATAGGAATAGGCCCCTTTCTATGATGTACCCAACCTCTTTATTATCCAGAGCTCTGCAAAATGGGTCAATAAAAGTAACTCTATGTGACCTCATGAAGAGAGATAATTTTTTTAATGATCTTTTTCAGAACTTTTATCAATTGATGTGATTTACAAAGATCCCAGGAGAGTTAATCATATTAAGGCGGGCCTACACTGTGCGATACTTTCATTCATTGTACTCAACTGCAGCTCAAACTGTACAACAAAACCACGGTGTTTAAAAGTTCACACTTCTTGATCAGAACTGTTTTTAGCCTGGATTAATTTTGCAGAATCACGGGGCATTTTGTGTTTTTGGACATGGATGGTGGAATCTTCAAGTTCAACATCCTTTGTATTAGCAGTGTTTAAAACAAAACACACACAAATTTACAGGAATAAGCATTTTATATGGACGTCTAACAGTTAAATATTACCAAACAAGTGGCGCAAACATCTGCTATGGGTGACTGAATGCATAAAAAGGAAAAAAATAGGTCATTATTTTACGTATACATTGGTTTGTTTTGTATTTTCCGACAACAGAAGTTTGTTTATATGTACCGACTATGTAAAATAAGACCAGATGTGTTTTCCTTGCCTGCTTTCCCTGAGAAGAAATATACTAACTGACCGTAAGAAATAAGATTAGTCAAGTATAAGAGGTAGAATTTCTTTCTACATTTCTGGTTTGCAACATGAAGCAGACGGCTGTTCTCCTAATGCCAGCGCGCCTCTACACTGATATGCTCCCTGCGAGGATAATAAAGTCTTCCTCTGAGGTTATTACTTATATTTTAATAAGTGAATGTGTCATGGAGAGAGGGTGCTCAACCACTGGCCTCTTGATTGCATTTCCCTGAAACCCACATCCATGGTTTCAAGATTACTGCCTGGCAATCAGAAAGATTGACTGAATTCATGCAAAAAAAGGGCTGAAACAGAACTACTTAGAGTAGTTTGATTTGCTTATACATGGATGTAATGTATCTCAGATAATGTGATGGGTGGTGTATCAGAATCCACTGGAGACAGATCCTGACACTTGTGGCATTTAGCAGCATTTGTTCAGCCTCGTTTCCCCCAGCCACCTCATCAAGAGAGAGACATATCGGAGGAGAGGCTCTGTGCAACAAGCTAATCCGTCTGGGTGAAGGGATAATGATGTACTTGCCTGACAGACAAGCACAATCCCACAACATGTGTAACAACAACAACAGAATAACAAATGAATGCTGCTCTAAAAAAACACGGTTAAAGAGTTGCACTAATGAACCTATTATGAAAACAAGCACGGATATTCGTTCGGGGACTTTAGGCACATATCTTCAGTTTATTATTACCAAAGCAGCCATGGCAGTAATGAACATCCTTTTCTATTGTTTGCTCTCTGAAAAAGATGCTAAATCTTCTTCAAAATTAAAGAAAGATGGCATTTTTTAACCATCCCTTAGCATTGATTAGAACACAAATGAGCGTGGAGATGCAGAGGCTCATCCACAAAACAGCTCCAGACTGCATGCATCAATAGCTCAGCAGACAGGATCATCGGAGCTGACCTTTCCTCCTGCCAGGGCATGTACAGGAGCAGGGTCAGAAAAGAAAGTTGTTACCATTTCTGCAGAACCCACACATCCTGAACCTATAATGCAGATTTAGAAAAGGGTTTTGAAACTGAAAGCTGCTTTGTGAGTCATACTAAGAACTACCAGTACTGATCGTTGAACTAGGAGGGTCAGAGGTCAACAAGATATCTTTTTTTTTAGATATTGTAATTTCAAATCAATAAATACAATTGTGATTAAAAAAGAAGAGCAACAAAATAAAAAAAAAAGTCATGCATCTCACTGCTGGTTTGTGCTTTGTTTAGCACAGATTTGTTGGCTTCTCATGTGGCCCATGTGGACTACCTGGTGACCCCTGGTTTAGACACTTAGGTAAATACAAATATGAGAAATTATGATTGTCTTTAAAGGTACACTATGCAACCGGTGTTGATTTTCCAGCGAGGCTCCCCCCAGAGGGCGAAAGTAAAAGTGCACTGTCGTAAATATGCACAGCTGTTCTCCTGGTTTCTCCGTCAAGCCAGGCGCGGTTGTTTTGAGCTTAGCAGACAGGCGAACGCAATGATTCACCATGTCTACTGCGGTAAGTGACTATTTTGTTCCAATTTTCGAGTTTGAAAATTTAGCATGTTTTCATACATTATTTGTTATGCGTGTGTCTAAATAACAAAGATTGTAGTTAGCCAAGTTCTCGCCGTAAAGCAAGACCGACTCTCGCGATGCACGAGACTTCTGAGCCTGTGGGTGCGGGCCGAGGGCTCCTGCAATTGCAAGTACGGTATTTCCCCTACAGACCACCAGGGCGGCCGAGAAAACCTTTGTTCAACCTGAAATGACTCATTTAATCATCCAAAACATTATGGAACACATTAATTAACTGAAAAATGTTGCATAGTATGCCTTTAACATAAATGTTAGGATACCTTTGCTTGACCTTAATTTATTTATTGATTCATTCCTGTAAACTAACAAATACTCAGTTTTTCACTTTAACTTTGGGCTTCCGTGTGATCATCTTCACATATCTCAGCAATATCCCATATTTCCATATAGAGAGACAAGGCATGAAACATTGATTTTCTAAGTGCTCCTTATTCCTCCACTCATTCATTATGTTTCCCTCTCAGTTCTTTTTTGTCCATGTGTTAAGTAATAAACCCACGCTCTGTTTAAAAAGAGGAGCAGACTCTGTCCAATAGGAGTGCATGGTGACCCCTACTCTTCAGTCTCTCTGTGTGCTGATGACCAACCAAGCGTGAGCCACATCCTGAACGAAAAGTGAGATTGTTTTAGCAGAATCTTTCTGAATGGTGTATAGGCCCTGATAGAAGCTCCATCCTCAATGCAACCAAACAATCATTGTATAAAAAAATAGACAGGAGCTAGTTGCATTGAAGCTTCATGCTTTAACAGCACTTTCATTAATTTCCTTGCAACATCCTGACCTTTCTGTTTTCCTTCTGACATTACATGTTTGACTGAAACACATCCATCAATTACTGTCAGCTTTAATAACTGCTCATCTGAGGGGGACACATGCAGCCCAGCAATTCAGTTTCCGCTGTATGACTAATGTAACTGGTGGCACTGTCACGAGGAAGACTACTTCTCCTCTACAAGTAACCTTTGCAATGTAAGTGTTAAACACTGACTGAGCTTACAAACTGTGCAGCATGCAAGAGTTAAGGTGCATGTGTGCCCCAGAGCTATTTGTGTGTGTGATGGAGTCGAACAGGAAGACAAATGATCTGCAGTTACTGAGCCAAGAGATTTCAGTCAGCAAACCACACTAATCATATTCAACAAAGGTTTATGGGTACATCTCAATAAATTACAATATCATTAAAAAGCTAATTTATTCTGGTAATTTAATTGTAAAAATTGATATAACACTTTCTCACACAGATCTTAATTTATTTTAGTTTGGGTTTTCTTTGTTACTTTTGAGAATTACAGCTTATGACTTTTGAGATTAATTGGAATTTTGGATAAAATTAATAATAAAAAAAGATGTTTTCAAAAATAAGTCAGCCTGCCAAAAGCATGCCTACCTAAAATATGCCGTATACGCTCCCTGACTTAAAGGTCCTCAGCCTGCACAGCTGAGATGCTGAGGAATGCCAGGTTGCTTTGATAACATCTGTTTACTCATCTGCCTTGTTAGCTCTGGTGTTTTATTTTTCTCTTGTAAAAAATAAATAATCCAGAGAGTCTCCTTGACATTCAGCTGGGAGAGTCTGCAGACCAATTACACATGTTCATTAAGCTCGGCCCTGGTGCTTTACGCAGAATGGGCAGGTCAATGCTGGGAAATGAAATATCTACAAAGCTTGTCAACAGAAGGATGATTAAATAAATACTGTGAAGACCTCATGTTGGACTTGAAGCAAAATTATTATTTTTTATACCCTTTTTTTCATACACTTTTTCCTTCCACTCAACTTTCCATCCATCCATTTTCTTACACGCTTAATCCCAATTGGGGGGGTGCGTGCTGGTGACTATCTCCAGCTGTCTACAGGCGAGAGGAGGGGTACACCCTGGACGGGTTGCCAGTCCATCACAGGGCAACATAGAGACAAACAACCATTCACACAAACACTCAATCTAGAGAAGTCAGTTCACCTAATAGTCATGTTTTTGGACTGTGGGAGGAAGCCGGAGTACCCGGAGAGAACCCACACATGCGCAGGGAGAACATGCAAACTCCATGCAGAATTGAACCCGGAACATTCTTGCTGCAAGGCAGCAGTGCTAACCACTGCTCCACTGAGCAGCCCCACTCAACTTTCCAAGAATGAATAATTGCTGTCTAGATATAGACCAATACATCGGACAGCTGATATTTTTGGCTGATCTAAGTTTGTTTTCTTGAAGGGCAGGGACGAAAAAGGGGGAAAAAAAGGGCATAGCGCATCTTCAGCACTGTAGAGCGGATTTTTCACCAGTTTAGCCACAAAGGGGGCAACTCCCACTCTTGTCTCGCCATGTGCAGTGTGCACGCCACTGTGCTGATACTGTACATGTGTTCATATTTCATTTAGCAGCCGTATCCTTAGATCAAATAGGGCGCATGCCTTCCCACTCACTCCATTTACTATCCACAAGTTTCTTTGATTTGTTAATAAAGGTTTCTTTTTCATTTTTAACAGAGACTTGCGTAATTTTTTAGGGTTGTATGATTTTTACCCTTTAAATGAAGGAAGAGAAAGCCATATTGGCACAAAGAATATTTCCTTAAAAAGCAGCTTATCGGTTAGATCGCTTGGACTGATGTAAAAAACAAAGTTGGCATCAGTATCGGCCCTAAAGTCGTAGTGAAACGGCTGTTCCAACATAGCATTACTGAATTCTCCTGAGTGGTGCACGACTTTACACGAGTGAGTAAAGTGAATGTGATTGGTTGATTATCAAGAGGGCGGGAATGTTGTGGTGGAAGGTTTGCAAGCATGTTTGGTTATGGCCGTTTTCGCCTAAC
>NW_015151746.1:171416-190432 GCF_000732505.1 Cyprinodon variegatus
TTTCGTACGTTTTTGACGTTTTTTTTTGTCGTATTTCGTCATATTTTTACTTCTTGCCGCGAGACAAAATATCCTTGCGCATGTGTATCTTACGCACCATTCAATAACATGGAATTTAACATACAATTAACCCTGACCCTAACCCTAAGATAGAAAACAGCAAGCAACCTAGTGAGAGACATCAAGAAGTAATTATTGCACTGTTTTTCCCAGTTTTACGTCCGTCCGCGGATCTGCTTTTTTCGTCTGTCTGGCTGCGCATGCGCACTGATCTGTTTTTTCAAGGAAAACGTCAAAATGTACAAAATACTGTGCATCACTTTTCGTACGATTTCATACGAACTGATAATGAGAATATGTTGGAATTCTGGGATGGAACTCAGTGGTACAGTAAATAATGATATTATTTAATTGGGATTGACTGAAAAAATGTGATTGACAGATGACCGTTGATATATGATTGGCCGAATTTAGGTGTACAAGCTGATGTATAACTAACTGGCCCGCAAAACACAGATTTTAAGACTGGATTTTTTTTTTTCTCAATTTCGGGACAATATTGTCTGATAAAAAGTACATTTATATACATGTTTAAGCCATTTAAATATAATTTCCCTACGACTTTAACAAATCTGTATGAGTCAATCCCAACTGCTATCCCCTGATTAGCAGTCTGTTGACCTTTCTATTTGTTTTATGAAATATAATGTGTTTTTATGACTTTACACCAAAATAAAAAAAAATCTACAAAACTGAAAAATATCTGTCTGTTTGTAATAAATACGAGCTTCAGATTTTGAACATTAATAATAAACGTACTATTAGGTTTTATTCTATTGTATTAAGATGGATGTCTGTCTCTGTGTGTGTTTATGCCTGTGAAGACAGTGTTTGAATGGGAAATGCGAGAAATTAGAATAATTATAATTTAGAAAGCAAGTAGGACGAACGTGAACTGAAAAGTAATTGTGTGATTTTAACCAAATCTGTCGCCTCTTTGCAATTTATTCCTGGAGTTTAACTTGTTGTAATTTAGATGAAATAATCCCCTTGACTCCTGTTGTTGCACATTAGTGCACTAAATCATTGTGACTAACTTCTCTCCCCCCCTCCCGGACACGCTCAGGGAGCGCAGCGCGCCTGACAAAATACTCCCCCATCACCGCCTGCAGCCTCAGCTCAGTGCTGGAGAGGAGCTGCCTGCGCTTTACTCTCTCCTCTCTGTGTTTTTTCCTATAATCTCTGTCAGACAGCATCCTTTAGAGAGCGCACTGAGTCCTGGCTCATTCATCCTGACCACGGTGGGACCCATGTTGAGTGTGCGCACCGGCGTTTCCAGAAAATGTGCCCGTCCCCTGGATCCAAGCCGAGCCCGGGTTCTCTCACCGAAGCTGGGAAACTCTTCCTGAAACACACCACCCTGCACGGCTTGAGGCACATCTTCCTCAGCGGCTCATACCCGCGGAGAGTTGCGTGGCTGCTGGCGTTCCTGGCGGCCGTGGCTCTGTTCTTCACCTGGTCCTCCAACAGAGTGCGGTACCTCCTGACTTCGCCCATGTACACCAAGGCGCACATGGTTTACGCCAAGCGGCTGGTTTTCCCCGCCGTCACCATCTGCAACCAGAACCTGCTGCTGCCTCGGCGCATGAAGAAAACAGACATCTTCAGCTCTGGGAGGTGGCTGGGCTTGTTGGAGAAGGAGCCTGACTCCCCCAACCTGCAGGTCTCCCCCGCTGCCAAAGAGGCGCTTCTGACTCTGCTGGGGGACGGCGCGGGGAGCGCAGGGAGCGAGCCGCCCTGGCTTTCACGGATTTTGGACTTTAAAAACTTCCTCCCTCCTCCTTTGGAGTCTCAACCCAGCATGAAGCAGCTGCTCGACCGACTGGGACATCAGCTGGAGGAGATGCTGCTGTACTGTCGCTACCAGGGAGAGCTGTGCGGGCCGCGTAATTTCAGCACCGTGAGTGTGTCTCCAAAGTCCCTCACCTTCCCAACAGGTTGATGAAGGTTTTAGAAGAATTTCTTTACTTTGCATCGTTCAGAATTCATGACCAAGATGTGTCCAAAGAATATTTTGATGTGAAAATCAGCAGATTCTCCAGTCCTGCTGTTTTTAAATGCTTTTTATGGTTATTATGAGTGCAATCCAAACTTAGACTGCTTTGAATGGCTTCTTGAAATTTGTATTGAATTCATCTTTTTTATACTTGGATCTGTTCATATATTTCCTGTCATTCTTAAAGATGAATATATTTTACTTTGAGGTGATTGACACACCACTGTAGATGTAATGTTCCCTGTCAGGATCAATCTGTGTACAAACATGTGCTCACAGGAGACCAATCCCCCCATTATGAAGAGTTTTGATTCATTTAGCAATGCATTGCAACATTCCCTGACAGCATGATAGAGTGCAGTTAGTTAGAGTGCAGCCTCATTGATTTCATTTCATTATGTGAAAACGATGTAAAGCCAGTGCCACCCCCCCTCACCCACCACGTTACAGCAAACTTTCTTTCTTTCTTTCTGGGAAGACTTTTGAAACATGGCTTTTTATCTGCAGGATTATTTGTGGAAGAACATGTTAAGATTGAAGCTGCTCTTCATTCCATCTTTTTGTTGTCAGACTGAGCTCCAAAGCTGGATCATGAGGTTGTTACAGCTCACAAAGGAAGCTATCTCAATCAAAAACATTCCTCCTTGACTAAATATTTAGGAATACTTTTTTTTTTTGCTTTTCAAAGTCACCATAGGAATGGCAAAGCCTTCAGATATAAACATATAGTCTGAAAAAGTCTGGGATGTTGATGTGTGCTGCTGCAAAGATAATGGATGATTCCCTCCATGGCTTCGAGGGAAGCGAATGAATCCGTTTAAAGAGGCCAGACCAAAGGAGTCGGTAACTTTTAAGAGCTGAGGTCTAAAAGATGATGCAGAGCCTGTCCGTTTACAACGGGTGGCTGAATATAAAGATTTTTACTTATTTTTTTGTGACTTTCATGTTGCAGCGTAGCCTATCTTTAAAAGCTCCATGGTCTGCTGGCTGTATCTTATGCCTGTGTCATTTTTCGCCCTCGATTTTACCAACACACATGCTTGATCCTCATCTGGAACTCCTCACTTTGCTCCCGCAGGGCTACATCATTGGTTTTAAGTGAGAAATCAACCCTAAACATCCTGTCAAGCAGCCTATGTCCCTCATGCTAACCCCCCATTGATTGATAACTTGCCTCTGACTTTTTAAATCTCTCATGTTTCAGCCAGTAGTCATTGAGGTGTTAATGCATATGAAATATTCTGAGCTGCTCTTTCAAAATGATGCAGGCAGGAATGTTGTTTGCTCTTTTTGTTGATCTTACATAAGCAGCGTTTCAGACATTTAAAAAAGCGACTCGGAGGATTCTTTTATAACTTTGCAGCCAACATATTCTCAAAGTGGTAAGCAGGTTGGTGGCTTGGTGATATCGACCCATCTTCTCTATGCAAGAATCCAGATTTTCATTTCTTCAATATTTTTTGTCCTTTCTGTGCTATTTTTGTCGGCTTTGTTCTTTGTTGTTTTCGACCTTTGTGGGTTTTTGTTGGGTTCCGGACAGGTGCTGTGCACTCAGTGTTTTACATGGACACAGATGTCTGCTGATTCTAGAAAAGATGCTTTTGTGAGTTGTGGCGCCGTACCAAAACAGTTTAGTTTCAAGCAGTTAAACAAATATGGCCAGTTTGTCATGGAAATGACTTTTTCATTTTCCCTCCTGCACTATTTACAACCACAATAATATGCAAACAGTAAGTGCTTTTTTTCAAGGCAGATTACAGCTGGTGACTCTTTATATAAATGTGAGCATTAGTCCTGGTATCTGTTAAAACCTCTTGAACTGCACTTTTATTTTTTTTTTAGCAGATGTTTTATTTGCTCTGTTATTATTTATATTAAATTGGCTTTAATGTCTAAAGATCATTAACCAGCTGAATTTAATCAAATTTAGTCAGAAATTAACACTGAGAATAGATGAATAGAAAGAAAAGAGCTTAAAGATGGCCATAGGCTCAGGGAGTTGGAGACTTCCACTCTAGTCACCCTTGAGTTACAAAATTAAAAGACTTTGATTGAACTTTAACTCATGCCCTACAGACTCCAGCTTTGATTGGGGCTCCTATTCTAAAACTTAAATCTAATTAACAGTTCTTATCTGAGGTACTGAGGAGTTAACGGTAGCTGTTATGAGAACTTCACCAAGTCGATGTGCTGCTGCTCATCTTTTACTTTGAAAGGGATAATTATTCGCCAGTAAAGATGGAGGATTGTGGAAGTTTATTGGCTTATAACAATCTTTTTGTGTTAGCTTTAGCACATGAATGTGGCTTTGAATGAACTCTAAATCATTTTGGGTCACAGATAAATATCGCTTACGTATAACGTCACTTTGATTGTCTAAATAAGGAAATAAATTACGGTACATTACTGGTTAAAAATATTAAAAATAATAGTAATTTATGTTCAATTTATACAAAAAAATCAAAAATAATAGTTAATTTGTTTACCTTTTCTTTATCATTTATTTTGTTGTTAATTCTAGTCTAGAATTTGAATGTCTTTATTTATACTTTAAAAATGTTTTTTTATATTTCCAGTTTTGCAGATATTATTTCAATACTTTATTTTTTTAAATTACAAAAATATCGCATATCAGTTTTTAGCCTTGTAAATTACAGGTCAGATACTTAAAACATAACTGTTGATAAAGATTAAGTGATTAAAGACAGGTCTTAAATGCAGTAATTTAGTTCTCGATGACAAACAGCTTAGGTTTATTTGGACAAATAAATGATTACATGTTGCTTATGTGAACAAATGAATACAGTACATTTGTCTTGTGTGCTGATGTTTACGATTTCAAGCATTTTATTTGCAGGTGAGAATATTTTTTTCCCTAGGAGGTATTTGCATTGCAGCATTTTTTTTAGTAGTCTTTAACAAGTGCATCAAACAAGATCTTTTTGATAGATTAAGAAATATTTACATGACACATATGGGCAACTTAAATCATGCATATTTATGTTCTAGGAAGCAGAGTGAACAGATGTTTCAGCTTCCTGATGTAATGTTTTTCATTCTCAGTGCAGTGGGGATGGTTCAATAGTTAGAATGAGTGTCTTGCAGCAGGAGGGTCCCAGGTTGGAAACCCATTTAGGTTTCTTTACAACTCTGGATGCTCTAAGCTGTTTTGCACTTAACATAAATATGCATGTTTAGTTAATGAGCGACTCTATTGAATTTGGCTCTGGCTGGTTGCGTGGTTGTTTGATCTGTGTGGCTGCCCGTTAGCCTTGTGATGGATTGGAAACCTGTTCAGTTCTGGCAGGTGGGATGCTGGCCATGCACATCAGACCATGCACCACTTATAAAAGGCACGGGTGCGTGCTCTAACCCCTCCTCTACCACCTGCATTGTGATTTGGCATCGTCATGAATTGATTGTAGGTTGATGAAAATCATTGGGCGGTGAAGGTAAAAGGGACTTATCATCACAGTTCAAATACATCCTGGAGAAACAAGCATTTTATCTTGGAGTGGAGAATAGATATTTGCCAAGGGACAAATACAGTTTAGTGGAGATCAGTGATGGTCGTCCAAATTCCTAGAAAAAAATTTAACTCCAAAAAACTATCAGGATGAAGCTACAAGTCTCATTTAGTAAAAATTATTCATATTTCCTTATTCTATTTAAAAGTTGTTGATCACAAAATGAAGAAAAAAAAATCACCTGTGAAAAGCAACACTGGCACTGCACTGAGATGGAAAATGCAAGTGGGTTAAAATAGAAATAAAAATTAATAAATGAACTTAATTGATCTGATTGAGAAATTTAACCCTTCCCCTTCCGGAGCAGTGGGCTGCCATTGTGCGGCACCCGGGGAGCAGTGTGGGGATAAAGAGCGTTGCTCAGGGACCCAGAGTGGCAGTCTGTGAGAGTGTGGTTTCAACTCAGACCCTCTGGATTTCAAGCTCTATACCACCAGGCCGCCACTCACCACTGTTATTTTCCCAAATATTAATTTAGTGGTCCGAATATTAAGTGTAACAGGAAAGAAAACATTCTTTTAAATAGCCAATATGATTTTAGGTTACGGATGTAACATATCTGTGGAAATGAGATCCTTTGAACTACATGAAAAAAAATTTTTTTTAATTCATCTTAAGTCTAAATTCAAATTTTAGAGAAGATGGCTGTAAAATAAGAACAAATGTACATTCTCACATTGAATGAACTGTCCGTGCTGAGCTTGTAGTTTCAGGGATCCTAACTGAAAGATTAGGATTGTTTTCCATGAATCCACCAAACTAATCTGTCTCCGCCATCTTGTTCTCTTCCCAATTTTTACAAATAGATATGAGATTGAAATTGAGAGTGATTGGCAAATTGGAAAGGAGTTTTTACACGTGATAACCAACACCTACTTAATTTTTTTATTGATAGCTAAGCTAATTGCTGCATTTTTTTTATTTTAGCAAACAAAATCTATTCTGCTTGATATGTTTGAAACATTATTCTCAATAAATAAGAACATTCTTTCTATTTACCAATATAATTACTATTTTTTTAACCAAAAAAATACAGATTTTCTAAACCTTTTTTTCAGGATCTCCCCTGTGTTCTTTCTGATGTCAACAAGTCAGCATCAGAAAAGACACAACAAAGGTATTGTAACTGAGCCTAATGTTAAATATATAAAATAAATTTGTACCAAACCACATTTACTGCCAGAAAATCCAAGATTAGAACAACAGTTGCTGGTTTGACGGATATTTGTTGTTTCAATTGTTGTTGTCCAATTACTCTCAATATTTAATTGCTTTCCTTTATTCTCTCCAGCATCTAATTAGCCGTGGCTCTTTTGGTCTGATTTGCACAAAGTTAAAATTAGGTTACTTTTCCCCTCATAACTGAAACACATTGTTTTTCTAAAGAACAATTTACATTTTTAAGGCATGCCGAGGATCCATTGGTGCTCATGTAGTAGATTTCACCTGATTAAAATCCAAATTATAAATTCACTATAGAGGGTTTATGTGCAGTATTTATTCTATTGTTTTATTTTAGTGTACTTTTTTTTTATGTTTTAGTAAAGTCTAACAAAACGCATATTATTTCACCATTCAGAGATATTTAGAACAAATCTCAAAAAGTGTCTCTTTATAAGTTTTACCCAATAGAAATGAAACACAATACTCGGAGAAGCTGGCTTTTAAATCTCTATCCCATTCATGCATTTCATTTGTTCTACAAAGTTTGAATTTTGAAACCCAGAGTAGGACAAATTTTCCTGAAATGTCCTGGAAATCCAGAAATAAGAGTAGGAAAGTTGGGAAAGAATAAAAAATGTTAATGTCATTATGAAACCCAAAGGAAATGTTGTTTAGACACCAACCTCAAAATGTACAAATAGTACACAGACCAAAATGTAGAGCACTTGTAAAAACAAAAAACAAAACAAAAACAAATTTCCTTACAAGACTCAAAATTATAAAACACTATTGTGGGAAAAAAATTATTCAACTATACAATCCAGTTAAATAAATCAATTTGACTCAGTCTGCACTTAATTTACTTTGCAAAGTAAAAAGAGAACAAGACTATCATAACAGCTCACAGTATGATTTTCTGCCCTGTTCTGATCTAGAAAGTGTTTGTCTCACTAAATTAAAGCCTGAAAAAGAGCTGTGAAGGTCTCCACATGCAGTTACCCAAACAAAGACAGACAGTTGCAAATAGCACATAATGATATGAAATAATCCATGAGAAACAGTCTAGCTTTTTATGAGATCCATTATTTTTATCCCAAACACTCCCTACCAGGATAAACAAGCCCTCCCCCTTAAACACCTTGCAGCCTTGCAGCTCTGCGGCCTAAATGAATGAAACTCAGCATTCATTAATCAATATGTAAGTTAAAGGAAATTAATAGGTCTTTTTTGTTTTTTACCACAACAACCCCAGAAGAAAAACCTAAAATATCAAACACTCTTCAGGAAACATTGGTAGAGACACTCTTGGAAGAAAAAATAGAGCAGTTTTAGAAGATATAAAGAAAGGAGAAAACAATGTCCATAAAAATGTAGTAAGCTGTATTTACACTGCATAAAGTGCAGCTTTAACATAGTTTTATTGATATTATTTGTTATGTAACAAACCATTTTTTAATGATGATGCATTAAATTAAAACTTAAAGTTTGTATAATGTAATGAAACTGATCATAATCCATTAAAGCAGCACTCATTTTTGTTTGCTGCTCCCCCTACAGGACCTTTTGAAAATTACAGTCGTAAACCCTGACAACCCTCTGTGTGCCCTGCACCCCACAGGTACAGCTCACTGTTACTGGCAGCTGAAAAAGGCACGACTAGATGATAGCAATCTTTTTATGCTACATTTTGCTATTTTTTTTTCAGCCTTTTGGTCTTGTCAATTCTTAAGGGCTGGTTATCCTCCTGCAGCAGTGTGTCGCAGTGAGTTGTCGCAGATATTTTTGATTTATGCACAATTTTCAAGCATGGATTGCAATATGTTATTGCACGCCACAACGCAAGAGAGACAATCTTGAAGTAGCTGTGGGTCAAAATGCAGCTGAGTGGAAGTGGGGGCAAGTTTGTGCGACAAAGGAGGGACATGAGGGTGAAAAAGAGCGGGGATCCACTTGTAAAGGGTCCCAGCATTCTTGGGCACCTCGCTTTTCTAGCTGGTCCATCTTCACGAGTTGTTTTCCACAATGGCGGTCATACAAACAAAAGAAGCCGGTAAGGTACCAAATAGGAAATATGCATAGTGTAGAGTGGATGTAGATTTGACCAATCATAGACCTCCTGTCTGAGGCATTGTCTGCAGTCACTTACAATTTTGGAGAGGTGCAGCAGAGTGTCTGAGGCAGGGGCACATTTGCAACACATACGCAGACGACCTGGTTTCTGAGTATAAACCAGCCTTTAGAGCAGGCATCCCCAAACTCGGTCCTCGAGGGCCGCTGTCCTGCAGGTTTTAGAGGTTTCCCTGCTTTAGCACAGCTGATTATCATGATTGCAGTAGAGCTGAAGCCTGTTAATCAGCTTTCAATTAAAATCAGCTGTGCTGGAGCAGAGAAACCTCTAAAACCTGCAGGGCAGCGGCCCTCGAGGACCGAGTTTGGGGATGCCTGCTTTAGAGGATGATGCCATAAATGCAAGATTCCAAACTCAAAATCCAGTTTAAAAGTTTGCTTATACTGTAGATAGTAAGTATTGTTAAATAACATTTTTTACCATCATGATGTTGAGAAATCATAAATGCTCCCAGAAACCTGGTCAGTTCTGCCTCTGCCCATCCTTTAGTAGGGGATCTCCAAGCCAGTTTTATTTCAGCATGAGACATGGTCCAACACTTTACATTTTTATATTAGATTATAATATTGCAGTTTAATCATGGTAAGCGTTATGTGAGACCTGCACAACATAAATTGTGGTTTTATAATTGTGCTTAAAATCCCCTACACTTCATTCCCAATTTTAAACAGATGTTCCTGCTAAGGGGGAACATGATAATCAAACTGATTTAAATTTATCTGTGCATGACCTGCATAAGATCATTAGAAAACATTTAAATGATAGCATTAAAGGCAATAGCTTTGCTGCTTTTGATTTATTTACTGAGTACACCCAACCCTAACCAGCATCATTAGAAGTGTTAGAGTGTAACTGCACATTTGTTATCAGAGTTAAGATAAGTTCAGAAAGTTGGATTGGAGTAAAACACTTGTAGTTCCAGCATTTCCAGGTTAGATACCTTTTCTGAACTTATCATAAGCGTAGAACACCTTAGTTATGTTTTCATCCTTCAATACAGTTCTAATGATTTGGAACAAGGCGCTCTTTAGTAAATCATTCTAAAAATAAATGGAACACAGATCAGCTGCAAACTTAAAGGTGGATCATCAAAATAAGTTATCCTCCTAATTGTCAATCAATATGGTGATATGTTTATGTAAGGCCGTCTTACATGCTCATCCCCAGTTTCACTTACCAGAGGTGAGTCTGACATAGGGGTGAAATTGCAAATCTTTTGGAAAGTAAGCTTGTATGAGCGAAGCAAACAGCAACTTTTAAACAGAGCGTGCATGAGGAGAAATGGGCTCGTGCACGCTTTCACACGCGTTTAATAGACGTTCCCTCTAGGGCGGGTAAAGTGTTGTGCATGAGCAATTTTTTTTTTTTTTTACGTGGAGTGGCCTTTTTTTTTATTGACGAAAATCCTCCACAAGACCTTTAAAATGGAAGCATTTCCAGGTTTAATGTGGGGGTTAAGATCACTGCAATGTTCTTTGGTTAACTGTTTTTTATCATGTTCTATGGCATAGTCACAGTGGGGCTGGTGCCTACTGTATCTCCAGCCGTTTATGGGCATTAATCCAGATACACCCTGGACATGTCGCCAGACAACAAGGTTATCAAAGAGCAATATAGAGACACACAGAATACATACAAACGCCCCCACACCTCCACCCTCGCACACACCCCATACACACAATTCAGGGAGAGAGCATGCAAACTCCATGCAGCAAGACATTTGGCCAGGAATACGACCTAGGAACTTGTTGCTACAAAACAACAGTGCAAACTGAGAGACCCTTTTCTTTTAATTACAGAAAAAAAAAACTTAATGCTATGTATTTTGGATGTCTTATCTTTTGTTGATGTTTAAATTCATGCACAGTTCGTAAAAGTCTAGTTTTTTCACTAAATTATTGGTCATCTACTCCACAGACTAGGCAAACATCAGACAATAGACCAAAAGACTCATAGTATTGCTGAAAGAGCTGCAGAATTGTTGCCCTAGATTCAAAATCCTATGTGTGGCATAAAAACTAACACTGTACATCAGCCTTAATACATTAGTAAATTATGTTGAAGATAGGAACATGCTGGAGGGTAATTTGGAACATGGAAGATGATCAGGGTCAATGGGAAGATAAATGGAGCTAAAAACTACACCACTGTAGAAAAAAAAAACCTTTTCATTCCTGAAGAAAATCCTACCCAAGGCTGAAAAAGACAAAACGGGTTCAATATCCTGCAAGAAAACCTTTAGCATGTTTGCCAGAGCTACAGTAAAGTCATTTAGATCAAACCAATTAAGTATTTGTGGCAAGACTTGACATTTGCTGCAAAGAAACACTTTCCATTGAATCTCACTGAGAATGAACTGCTTTGTAAGTAAGAACCTTAATCTGTTGATGTGTAAAAGTGATCGAGACATTTCCCAAACACGCGCAGCTGTAACTGCAGTAAAAGGCGGCTATTCAGGGTATGGACTTTGAGTTGCTTTATAAAAATGCATGCCACACTTTTCATATTAAAAAGATTCTTTGAAACAAATTTTCATATTCTCTCGTCAGTTACAGTCTACACAGATAAAATACTACAAAAAAGTTAATCAAGGCCTAAGGTTTTAGCATATGGAAATATAATAGCTGTGAACAATATGAGCTTTTTGTAAAGTGTGACTGTATTTAAATGCTATTTTCAATTGATAAACGTAAGTATGTTTTTTCCCTTCTGTAGAACCTATTTTATAACCTAGTTTGAGAACAGGTCTTCCTGTTTATATATTTATGCCAAAATTGCTTTCAGCAAAGGCCTTCTGGAAATGGTAAATATAACTGTATAAAAGTAATAAAATAATATCACATAAAGATCAATTTGGTGACTCCTCAGGAGCTTTCATGTGGCAAGGTCCTCTTAAACAGATAGAGTTTGTTCAGTTGCCATGGAACCCGATGGTACCAAAGGCTTTCATTATCCTGAGCAGCTCTAGGACTTATCTCATTTCTTGATATTTAATAATGAGGACTATCACTTACATAAGACTTGAGATAAAGAGTGTTTTTGTGCATTATTGAAGTGTTTATGTTTAGCAATGTTCCGGTGTTTGCAGATGTATTTTTCTTTGTTTTACTTTGCCTCTGATTAGTTTTTTTCAAACAAAAGCTAAACGCAAGCATGAGGAAGTTGTGTTTTTATAACTGTCTTATTTTTCTGCTTGTAGGAGCTCAGCGCTGATCTTAAAATCAATAGAGAATAGGGAAAGTGGTTCCCTGGCAACTTTTAAGGAACAGCTTGTTCAGCCTTGTCAGATTGTCATTTGACGGATAGCCGAGAGCCATGTGAACTCTCCCATCCTGTCTCTATCTGAATTATTTATCCTAGAAAAAGGCGGTGACATTTTTTACTCTATGCGAGAACAAGGAAGAGTGATGCCTCTATCATAGTTTCATCCCCTCATTGTCTGGCTTTATTTAAACATTTATATAGTGGAGTAAATAGCTTGGAAGATTAAGGGATTTTAGTTTGCAGTATTTAGTGCTTTAGTGTGTAGATATTCTAACTAACGCAGACTTCACCTAACTTTTAAGGGTTTTTTGCAATTTAAAAGTAAGTATTTTTTATATTATCTTACATCCTATGCATGTTCTGCATTTTTTTTTTAATTATTTTTATTAATTGTAGATTAGTTACAATACAAAGAACAAACCTGTGCCACTTTACACATACATACATTAAAAGAGCAAAATAAATAAATAATAAAAAATAAAAAAAACAATCATGTGCATATTTACACAAACAGGGAAGTATTTTTTTGCAAACCCTTTCTTGAGCTTCCGGGGAGGGGAAAGTGCTCCACCTTGACAATGGATATATTCTGGATTTATAGAAAGAAAAATTTATAAGCCGCTCAGATTGTAATCATAAATGTGTTCTTTTTGTTAAAATGATTATAAAAAAATGCAGAAACCTCCTGTCTGATCTATTCTGAATTGTTAAATTCTCTTTAATTTCTTCTTCATTAAAGAATGAAATACTGCAAACTAAAAGACTATTTTAATGACATGAAAAGCAGGGGTGTGAAAAAGCATTTGTCTTCGATATTATTCTTTTATTTATCAGGCAAGTTTAAGCATTGACCAGAAAAAAAAAGATGGTTTAAAATGGTTTCTTTAATAAGATAAAAAAAAAAAAAGAATGAAGTAGAAAAACCTACTAACAATATAAGAAGTATAGCCTGGGTAATTCATCAGAACAAATGCACTACACCTTCAGTCCAGAGGATGGCGGCAATAAGAAAAGTGGTTCTCCCTTTACTTCCAGTTCTGACCAGCTGTAAGTAAATCTCTAAGCTTGAAAGGATAGAGATTTATTTATTTATTATTTAGAGATTTAAAAGGCTATTTAACCTTTTTATTTTGTATCAAAAATGTATGGAACTTTGATTTTTCCAAGCAGAAACGCCTGAATGGGACTTCTGATCTCTGATCTTCAACATATGGTTAGGGTTGTTGATTGTCCCTCGAAAAAGGAAACTGTCGTGTATTTGGGAAAAAAAAAGAATGCATCTAATTAATTTCTGATAACCAATTGATCACATATCTGGCCAAATGACATCCCTTTTAATTTGACAACTTTCCTATAAACTTAGCTGCAAGGGTTACATAGGAAGACAGCAATGCAAGGCTAGAAAATCTATAATATTGCCTTAGCTAGTAAAATGGATCAACCAAGGACCTTAAAAAGGTTTTCCATGCATGGAAAAATCAAAGACGAGTGTCTGACATTGGACACCACTACATTGAATGTGATTAAAGTAGTCATAGATTGATTCTATAGGGTATCTGGTGCTGGTCCTTAAGGTCTCTGAATAGGGTGTGTAACATTGGTTGGGCTGAAAATGGCATATTTGCTGTTCAATGAGCCTTAATGCAAGCCTGGTTAAAAGCCCTAGATTGAAACGACAGGTTTTATTCCTTTTAATGCATGATCATGAATATTTAGATGAGCTGTGTGCTGATTGGTTTACAGCGAGCGAAGCTGCTGAGCAAAGATGCATCATAGCAACAAGCACTCACTCACTGAAACATCAAAATTGTCATCCTTTTCCCGGACATGTCCTACTTTTCATACCTAAAAAAAATATCCGGGGGAATTTCAAAATCGTCCGGGATTTTGGTTGACTACAATGCAAAATGTAGTTGAAACACGCCAGGCACTCGAACCGAGTTGTCAGCTCCGGGGCTGATCCGGGAACCCAGGCAGAAGGGGGCAGGGAGCCAGTGGGGGATGGACCCGACCCGGTGACAGTAGCCTGGAAACAGGCCGCCCCATGCTTCCCCCCGCCCGCTTCACAAGCCCCAGTGGGCTGGTCTGTATGTCAATTTTGGAGCGGGACAAAAGTACAGGCCAGGACCAAATAAGGCAACATCCCAGAGTTTACATCAACTCAGGGCTTCATTTGGATTCGCCCGTTTTATGGTGGAAGTTTAGAATTGTGAGATTTGCAGAGAAAGGAGGTGTTGATGGGGTTTGAACTTCTCTATACGTCCATTTCACCCACTGAACTATCGTTATTCATCTATGACTATGGAAACTCAGTTTTGCATTCTATGACATCTTTAAATTGATGACCAGTTGTTGCTCCCCAATTCACTCAATGCATTACATATTCCTTCATACATTAAGTCCAGAACATTTAAAAATGTTTAATAATTAGAGCAGCTGTTATATATTGATTATATACTATGAAAAATAAAATGACATTTTATGATATTTTATATTGGATATTGTCAGCCCTGTTCCATCATGACCTCATGCATGCGTAAAGCTAAATTGTTTAGAAAATGTCACAGGGTACGTGCACCGCCAACAGGCTTGACAGGTGAATTAGACTGACAGGCGAACGTAAAGATGTATGAGACAGAACAAACCTCTGAGCCTCTTACACACAATGAGGATTCTGACTCCCCAAGGTCAGCGGCAGCACCCACTGTTGCTGCTCGTCTCTCAATGCAGCCAGCACAATCTCCTGGTTACCACAGCAACTCTGACTACGGGCCTGCGCTAGTCAATCACCACATTACAAACACATACACGCAGATGGCAAGCAGGGGGGCTTCATGCAAGAACACAAACACACCCTCTCCCTCTCAAAGACAACAATTCATACTCTCGTATAAATCGGCATGTGCAATAAAAAACGGGCGTACGCGTTTTTTGAACATTTCCTCCAACCTCACCGCTGTTTCTTTGATGTGCATCTGCAGAGTGTTTTCTTTGAGTATGAACAGCAACAGCCTGTTGCTTTTTCTTTTTTAAACAGAAAATTGGTTTGTGTGTTTTGATGACACAGGACTGAAAGAAATTGGAGTAACAAAATAGTTAGGATTTAAGCAGAGTTGTTTTGTTTAGATAGGGCGTCAGGTAAAAGCAAGCCTTCTGCAGGTTTAGTCTATTTGCAATTTTAAGATACTTTGTTGGAGGAAAGGAGGCGGCACTGATATATTGTGAAAAATTTCCTACTCTCTATTCCAAAGAGAAATGACGAATGGTGATCTGATTACACTGAGAGGGAGCTCTGGGACAGAAGATGGATTTCAGGGGTATTTTATTGATATTTATATTCTGCACGTAAGCTGATACTATAGGCTTTGTTTTTTGGCTGAGTTTTGCCACCTATACACTTCAAAGGTCAGATCTCATATTGTTGTTGGACTTATCAAAGGATTTCTCATTGCATTTTACTGTTTCGTGTTTTGCACGAAATGCAGAGATGGTTATTCTATGAATAACCATCTCTCTATTCGGTTCAGGTTTTGATCAATTCCACACACCTCACTGAGCAGGATTCACATTATTCTAACTTTTCTTTTGTGAGGGATTGCTGAGATTTATTTCTATTTTTTGCATCTTGGTTCTTCTGATGTTTGTGGCATTTGAGTCATGGAGCGATAATGTCTGACTCATAAGTCAACTATGTAATCAACGCCCTCTTTACTCAAAGTCCATGCAGAACATTCAGGAGAACGACAGCTTTTTGAGCAACTGCAGAAGACAAAAGTGGAGCCTTTTGCTTTATTAGATATATTAGTGAAAGGATATTTATATAAAATGCTTAGACTATATGATCTTTAGGCAGTAAAATGCTAATGAAAAATAACTTTTCTTTCCTGTCTTTGTTATATCATCTCTGCAAACCACCCACCTACTTCCTGTTACCGTCTCAACCTGAATGTCAGAATGTTGAAGGTTAATTCTAAGCTAATCAGGATGCTTTAATTCAGGGGACTCAGCCCTGTGACTGAACAAAGTAAGGAAGAATCTCATTTTGGGTCCATGCATGTTTTTCTTTTTTCATTTCCTGATGTTTCTGATTAGATTATGCATCCATTAGTTCGCTGGCAATCATGTTGTTGCCAGTGGGACACAGTTTGGATTTACTACAGTAGCCCACCATCTGGTCCAACTTTACCATACATGGCTAAACATAAGAGTGGGATATAATTTTGACATCATTAGGTTCCCTAATCTATACGGCAACAGCTGTGGGGTTTTTTTCCTCCAAGAATGGAGGCAAACCATATTGACTTTTACTTTGCTCACGGGAGATATATGTCTGTTTTGACAAGCCACTTGTTTAAATATGAAGTTATTCACTTCATGAGATAGACAACAGAATATCTGTTCTCGTCTCCTTAAATGTGTAAATCTATATTCTTCTTATATAGTGCCATGAACTGAGCACAAATAACTGCACGAAATGCATTTGTCTTCTCGTTATTAGATGTGGAACTTTGTTGCTGGAGTGGATCTAAACACAAGCAGGAGAAAATCATGGAAAAATTATCGACAGATTCAAATATTTACAGTTTTAAGGCAGCAGAGGCTACAGAAATAGGCTGTATAAGATGAAGAGACCTGGGAACAACATGAACCATGATGGAGACAACAGGAGAATCCAGCAATGAGTAAATGAAAGAGACAGCACGTTAAGAGGACGATGATCAACCATTTTTTTTACGTTTTCTAATCCTTGCAGTCTTGCTGGTGCCAACCTCTAGTGTTTGATAGACAGAAAGCAGCGTAGACTGATGGCCAGTCCACCGCATATCAACACGAACATGAAAACCTTGTTCAGAAAGGCCCTTAGTCTACAACTGAACCCTGCATAGCACCTCTGTCTATGCGGACGTGCAATCTGGTGCATTTAACCAGAGCATATAACAAACTGAATATCCTACAGCTGAAAATCCTGTACTGGGAGAACTGGGAAGGGTTGCTTAAAATCCTTCGCAATGGGTTTGTGCAGCTTAAAATCAACACAAAACCATGAAATTATTACGAACACTGGAAATAACTGATTAACAGTGACACACAGAAACACTGGAAAAGCTGCTGTTCAGATCTTTTCCATGCTGTAGTGTCTTCCTTCCACCTGATTCATTACAGCAGTCCCCTCCATGCTGGTCATGGCTCAGGACAGGGGTCTGCAACCTTTCATATCCAAAGAGCCATTTTCCACCCCGGAGTCCGACCAATTAAAAGCTGTTTAGAGCTGCAAAGTATAAGATGACTTTAAAAAAAAAAAAAAAAAAAAACGTATTATCTCGTATAGTAAATTTGTTTCCATCTGAAACAACCAACAATTTATGTATTTTTTAGCTTTTGAAATAATATTAAAACACATAAATTCCAACTTAAATAAAAGAAAAATGGCCTCAAAAACTTATTTCTGGTTCTTTTAATATCATTCTTTTCCATCTTATAAAAACCACTAAAGCTTTTAAGACTGGTATTTATTATGTTACATTATTAAGCGCTTTATATACATTTTAGGCACAATTAAGATCCTCTGTAAGGGTCCAAAGAGCCATATGTGGCTCTGGAGCTGCAGGTTGCAGAGCGCTGGCTAAGGATATAAGCTCCGTGGCAGATCATGCAGCTAACCATGCTAGGTTGAACTTAGCTATATCATTTTTGAGCCAGTCAACAAACTAAGACATATGGGTTATCTGTCAGTGTACAGATTTCTCTTTCAGCTGTTAATAATCAAACCTGTTATCCAAGCACTGAACTTTAGCAGCTCAACTAACGACTCTGCTTCCCAAACTGTTGGCTATGTAGCTTCTCCTTTTGTATTTCTTACATCCCTGAAGGATATCTCCCCCCCAAGCATCGACTGTATAGAACGTTTAAGGCGCGATAGTCCTATTTCATTCTCAGGAAGATTGGTTTCTGGGAATTTGTGTGCTCCTAAAGGACAGATTGATATTATGGAAATCAGACTAAATATCTGTTTTATGAAGCCTTCTCTCTGAGGATATTTCACTCGTTAGTTCGGTATCCTTGGATATTGCATTTACTGGCAAGCTCTTTTCTTGTAATTGCAAAAAGCATAAAATCTTAGTGTATTATTACACCACAGGGGTTTTACATTTTTCTTTTCAATACGAAAGCCCACAGCTCAAATTAAAATTGTGGAGGCCTTTCTTGAAAAGGTTTGATTTTTTTTTTTTTTCCACATGCATGCACAACCTTTGGTGCAAATTATTGTGTTTGCTCCCACACTTTAACTACCTGTATAATAACTGGTGTTAAAAGAACCCCGCTAACCTGAATGGGTAATGTGGGAAAGGAAAATAAATTCATTTCCTTCCTTTTCTTTCCTGCTGTTTTTATTTTTTCTTCTTTTTTACTGTAAATGAAACAAAAATACAGCCATTAATTGTACACATTCAATAGTTCAAACAGTCACTATACATTTAAAATCGAATAAAAAATAATTCGCTTTTATTTTAATTACACTGTCACAAGAACAAAGCAATGAAATGTAGTAAAAACAAGCCATTCTCATGTTATTGTTATATAGGTAAGGACATCTTGACAAAAATTATAGGAGTCCTTTTTTAAGAAAGGGCCATAAATTCAAAAATTTCACTTTAATCAGTAGGATTAAAGTTAAAATGTTTCTATTTAGAATAGAATAGAAAATTCATTTACTCTTCCACACTGTTGGAATTGTGGTGTTATAGCAGCAAAATATTACAGCAAATTGGTCACACAAAGACCTTAAAAAGCGCATGAAAATAACCAAAAATAATTAAAACAAAAATAAACTAAATACTGTACTATTTTATTTATTTTTGTTTATCTGTGTGTGGAG
>NW_015151747.1:0-2335 GCF_000732505.1 Cyprinodon variegatus
AACTAAACTGTTCATCATTTATTCTTTATGGTACGCCAGCATTCAGAACATGGAGGCCAATCACTATCCCCCAGACATCCACTGGAGGCTTTTATTTTAGAATTAAAATTGGGAAAGAGAGGAAGAAATCAGGGAGCTTTGAAGGAGAACTGAGGTCTCAGCCAGAGGTTTGGGTTGTTCTGAAGGAGAGGTTCTGGTTGTTTCTCCTCCTTTCATCTTTAAAAGCTGCCTCAGTTTTTACTCCTTTTTTGCTCCTCCTGTGTGGCATCTGTAGAGGTGCCGGTTCCCTGTGGCTGCTCAGCGCTCCGTACCTGCAGCTTTCCCTCCCTTTGACTGCTGTGGATCAGCGGTCTCCATCTAACCTGCTTTATTTCTACAAAGCATTTCTTATTTAGCTGAAGTAGCTCTATCACTGACTTATAACTCTAGATGTACATTTATATATTGACGCTCAGGGACTGATGCACCAGGAGGCCTTAAAGATCCTCCATAAAGGGCTGTGTGGGTGTGCTGGTGTGGAGGTGCTGCCTGTTCTCTGGTTGCCAGGCATCCCAGAAGAAGCTGCCAGCAATGCAAAGCAACATCATGACGGTCTATATTGATATGTTAATGAATGTTTCTAACTAAAGGCTGTTGTTCTGCACTCAGGCTGTTAGCTGCCAGCTGCACATCAAACAGCAGCTCCTCTCTCAGTTGAAGGTTCTTGGTTTATGATACATACTGAACCTGGTAAACCAGAAACAAGCTGACCTCATTAATTAAAGGGGCGGAGTCAGAAGCTCAGTATGATTTAATATGAAGGCTTTGAGGCAGTGCTCAGTGGCGCAGTGGGTAGCACTGCTGCCTTGCAGCAAGAAGGTTCTGGGTTCAATTCCCCGGGGTCCTCCCTGAGCATGTGTGGGTTCTCCTGTTTGTCTCTGTGTTGCCCTGCGATGGACTGGAGACCTGTCCAGGGTGGACCCCGCCCCTCTGTCCAGGGTGGACCCCGCCTCTCGCCCCTAAACAGCTGGAGATAGACACTAGCTCCCCTCGCCACTCCACTTGGGATTAAGCGTGTAAGAAAATGGATGAAGGTTTTCAGATTAAACGATGGGGCCCTGCTGTATCTATGAATCTTATTTCTGTTATAATTTGTTGTTGCTCCACTTGTGGATAAACTTAAGCATCTTCTCTGCTTACATAACCAGACCAGGTAACCAGACAACGCTGAGCACCACGCCATAAAATAAAGGAATCAATCAGAAATGAACTTTTACCTTAAGAGAGATGAGTGAGAACTTCCAGCACAGATCAGTGCAAAGGCAGCATCAGGATGAGTGCTTCTCTTTGGAGTCACAGTCAGCCATCAGTCAGCCATCCGTCCACACAGGAAGCTCCAATCAGACACATTTTCCCCGCCATAAGGGCCCCGCCTCTCTGAACTACAGACCCTCCCCCTGTCAGTCCATGTCCTGTGTTTCCCTCCAGAACTGTCTGATCCGGGTGACGCCTCGCGGTCGGGAAGCTCTGGTGACGGATTTTGGGCTGGCGAGGGAGGTGGTGGAGCCGCCTGTGAAGGACCCTGGCAGGAAGCTGTCGTTGGTGGGCTCAGCCTTCTGGATGGCTCCTGAGATGCTCAGAGGAGAGCCCTACGACCGCAAGGCGAGTCCAGGCTGGGCTTCGGTCGCTGGCCAGAAACCATCATTACCTGTTTGTTACTCTTGAAAGACGTGATTCTCTGACTTGTTTCAGGTGGACGTTTTCTCCTTCGGGATTCTTCTCTGTGAAATCTTTGCCAGGATCCCAGCAGACCCAGAGGTCCTCCCCAGAACCCAGGTAGAGATCAGGAACAGGACCCACCATGCTAGCTAACAGCATTCAGGGTGTAAACAATGAAGCAGAGGTACAGCTCAGTGCTGATGATGGTGTGTTTCAGGACTACGGGCTGGATGTGGAGGCCTTCAGCAGGATGGTTCCTGACTGCCCTCAGCGCCTCCTGCAGGTGGCAGCCAGCTGCTGCATGGTACGTAGTGTTGCTATTGGACCGCTGGGTTCCTCCTGTGAGGGATTGAATCTAGAAATGTATTTCTACTTTGAAGTCACCTGTTCAGCTGATCTGCCACCTACTAAAGATCTGACCTGAACCTGGATGACTCCCTGAAAAGCACCGAGCTCAGATCAGATCTACAATGACTGATCTTATTTCTACAGGTCCTATCATGTCATCTCAGATTAGCTTATAGATCCAGATCAACCAGATCACCAAGGTTAAAGGGGTTTCTTAAGTTTTCTATCTAAGGAAAACCAGCTAATTGCATCGACTCATTGACTCTTCAGCAATCCCTCACACTAAGCA
>NW_015151747.1:2607-11176 GCF_000732505.1 Cyprinodon variegatus
ATAAACATATTATATTATTATGGTTCTTGTGGAGATGTTAGTTTCCCAGCAGAAGATCATGTTGATGCAGCTGGTCTGTCTCCTGCTCCCAGGTGGAGTCCTTCCGGCGCCCGGCGTTCACAGAGATACAGGACCAGCTGGACGAAGCAGGCGAGGGCCTGGAGCCGCCATCAGAGCCGGAGCTAACGGCGAGCTGAGCGGCGTTTGTTCAGCTGCCTGGATCATTGATGACTATGTGGACAGGAAGCTGAGATGATCAGGAGTTCCTAGATCCGCCCTGAGCACCGACGCGCCGCCTGCTCTCTGCTTCTCGCTGTATGTGGGGTTATCAGAACACGTTTTGGCAGCACCTGGATGAGCAGTTACACCTGCAGGGAAATAGATCTGCCTCAATCAGACGTCTGATCCTTTGGCTGCTGTCACGTCTCTGGAACCAATGATCCGATCTGCTGTTTCCGTCTTTGTCTCTAATTGTCCGCCTGCAAACAGAACCTCTGTCCAGATGTTCCCTCACAGCTTTAGACGTAAAACGCTTCACACCAATGAGAAACCAGAGAAACCTTTGCTTTCTTTTTTCATTTGTAAACTCCAGAGTTACAGAGAGGATCCAGGACATTTCTTCTCCATCCGCACTGAAACGATGAAAACATGAGATGAATGATTTCAGGATTGTTCCATCATTGAAGGAATCCTTTGAAAGCACATTTCTCCATATTCCTCCTTTGTGGATTTAAAGTTTTCCCAGAGGAAAGTCTAAAATCAGGTCTCCTAGGCAACCATGACACCAAAACCAGACAAAGGTTCATTTCTCCTGCGTCTCCGTTTTTTTCTCTTGATTTATTCTCCTTTCATAAAAGATTTCAACCAGCTGTAATAAAATCCTCAGATTGTTGGGTCTCTTTGAAATCAGAGAAATCTTTAAAATCAGAGAAATCCCTTTGAAATCAGAGAAATCTCAGAAAAATCAGAGAAATCTCTTTGAAATCAGAGAAATCTCTGTGAAATCAGAGAAATCTCAGAAAAATCAGAGAAATCTATTTGAAATCAGAGAAATCTCTGTGGAATCAGAGAAATCTCTGAGAAATCAGAGAAATCTCTGAGAAATCAGAGAAATATCTTTGAAATCAGAGAAATCTCTTTAAAATCAGTCTGAAATCATCACAGCATGAATAATCATTTCAGAAAAACTTAGTGTGTCTGAAACATCTAGATCTAGATCACGTCTAACCTTCTTTTTCCAGTGAATAATAACAGAAACATTTGAGAGCAAATAGAAATTAAAATGAGAAACTTTAATATTTCTGATCAAGTGTAGAAGAACAAACATTTTCCTGTTTTTTTGTTTTTTTTGCCAAACTTTTAGATTTTCTTCCTGAAATCCTACTTTGGTTTATAAACCAGGGGTCGGCAACCTGCGGCTCTTTAGCCAACATCAAATTTGGGTCATAGCCAGTTGATCAGTGGTCATAGCCTGCAGCAGGATTCGGCGCGGCGTGGCGTGGCGTGGCGCGGCACGGCGCGGCGCCAGGCAGGCAGGCAGGTGGCTGCTGTAAACAAAGCGGTGGGTTTATCTCAGGCCATCGATCCCAAAGGGAAAAAAAGGAATCTGATGAGGATTCAAAGAAGAATCATTTGCTTTAATCACCAATCAGGAAGGATTGCTGCATGTTTGCTTTGCAATGAGAGTTTATCAGATAATAAAAATATTCATTAGGAAAAACATTTCCAGGGAAGGTTAAATCTGCAGCCGATCACCAAGCTGGGAGGGAGAGAAAAATTAGAGAATTAGAGGAGAGCAAAGATAGATTTAAGAAGTAGATTGCATCTCCAAACTCCACCACTGCTGCTGGTTTGGTTGAAGCATAGAAAACCATTCATAGATCCAACAGGTAGAACTCTGATGCAGAGATGGGAACTTTCTACTTTCGTTCATGTTCCTCCTTCATTTCCTGCTGGAGTTTAAACCTAAAGCACCAGATATGGAACAGCAGAGTCACATGATGAGACGTTTCCTCCTGGATAAACATTTAATCATTAATGCTTATTATATATTTAAGCACATTTAGTCCTTTTCTATAGTGGGATGATTCACTCAGAGCCCATCAGAGGCTGATAGAGGATTTCTACATTTTTATGGCTCCCCACTGATTGGTTCTGTTGTTGTTTTGTTTTAATATTGATCTTTGGGCAGTTTGGTTGCCGACGCCTGCCTTAGACCGTAACGCAGGGTTTAGAACCGTCAACCTTTTCTTATCTCACTCCTTGGACATTATTAGAACACAAACAGATCCTTCGCTGTTGCTTTTGGTCTGTAGGTCATTTTTCCTCAGTCTGCAGAAATAAACAGTTTATTTCTGCTTGTTTTTATTGTCGGGCCAAAAGGAGCACGTTGGTGAACAGGTTCAGACGCTTAACGTCGTTTGGTGACATTATTTAGATCCTCTGTTCAAACTCGATCCAGATCAGCGACCGCTAGATCAGAGTTTTCACGTCAACCATAATCACTGCAGTGAGTTAGACTGAAGGTCCGTTTCCTTTAGAAGCAGCTTCATGTTTGCTGGTTTAAAATGTTTAAACTCTCCAATGGAAATGAGGTTTTATCAACGTCGAACCTCTTTGCTTGGTTTTGTTCTTCTTTGTATATTTCATTTGATTTTTTTTAAAACTTATTTAGAGCCGAACTTTTGTTTTGAAAACCTTTCTGTGTTTTCTGTGCTTATTTTATTTGTTGGTATATTTTCAGATCTTCAAGGCAGCTAAAACCGTAAATGCATACTTTCAGTGTTTCTAACATTGGCCAGCTTTTTGTGATTAAACTAATAAAACGAAAGTCTTTGTCTATAGTTTGTTTTCATGGGTATGAGAGGAAATCCGTATTTATTAGTGTTTTTCATCCTGACATTCCTGGATGTACCAGAGAATAGCTCAGCCTTAGCTCTGCTAGCTTGATTCTGGTGTTCTTTTTAGTTTCTGATCCTTTTTTGGACATTTGTTATGATGCGTAACCTTAGCAACCGTAGCAAGTTGTTTTTCTTCCACCCAGGAGCTGCTAACTGTCAAGGTTCTCTCCTTTAGGGACTTTGATCTTCAGTAATTCTGTTTCATATATTTAATATTTTATATTTAAGCCAGTCTTTAGTTCCTCTCTGTCGCCCCCTTGTGCCTGTCTCCTTTCCTCTAGCTCCCTTCTAGTCTCTTCCATCCACACCTGCTCCCGATTAGCTGATTAGCTAATCGGGAGCAGGTGTGGATCAGTTTTCTTCCAGCCTTCAAGGAGGGAGAAGCTGCTCAGCGTGTTTCCGATAAACTGCAGACTAGTTAGCTTTAAACTTTAAACTGCTGAAAAACAAAAGTAACAAAACAAATAACATGCCAGTCAGACATTTTTTTCCTTCATCTGGTGTTCTCTGTGTGCAGGCATGGCGGCGTCACTGAGTGTACGCCGAGTTGTGCTGTAAATCAGATGAGCAGAGACGCCTGCATGATGAGCAGATGTTGGTAGATGAATGACGTTCCAGCATCTAACTCTAGATGCTCTAGATGCATCCTCATCCCTTAAGAGAAATAGATCACTGTCAGCTAAAGCTTTTTAGTCTTTATTTCTGAGCACTATGGCTGCTCTGCCAGCGACAAACATCATAGAAAGATTCAAAGGTAAAAAAAAGATTTTTCTATCTATAGCATTTCAAGCCTGCATTTCTACTCTTAGAATTTGGGAGATGACTGCTTTTCTCTTTATTCATCTACGCTGCACAGTATATACAGTACCTTGCAAAAGTATTTATCCCGCTGGAACTTTTCCACCTTTTCCACATTTCAGGCTTTAAAACATCCTCATAATTCCAGGTAATCCTCGCCTATTTTCTTCGCCCAAATGGAAAAGCAAATAACTGCTGAACTTTAAGCCCAGATTACATGTGATGCATAATTTAAAAGCCAACACCTTCTAGTTTCTGAAAATATAAATTAAAATAGTGCGTAACGACAACAACGTTATCTGGACCCCATATGAAGTATAACACCTGATAAAGATTCAGGATACGGTGACAGTTCCATAAATCGGCCAAGAAGATACAATTATGCATTTCTCAGTAGTATATGATCACACACGCAAAAATAGTGACTGAATTGAACCATTGATGACAGCGCACCACCACATGTTACAGACATCCCAAGTTTCAAAAATGTATTTCAGGGAGATGCTTATCTACGCTCTGGATTACCCATAATTCCAAGTCGTATTGTTTAAAATAAAATACTCAAATAAATCGTTCTTTTAGTGAATCGGTTCAAAAATGACACAAAGTTGTTTCTTTTCTTCCTGAAAATCATTGGTCTTTTTTGAATAGCAGTAATAACAACATGCTTCAAAATAGGCATGTGTCATTGTTTTACAATTATTCTGCATCATGTCAACAACTACTGCAGAAAATTTCAGACTTCTAGGTATAAAAGTTCTAGAGCTATGAGACTTTTAACTTCTGGAGTCATCAGTGTCTCAAAACCTCATCAAATTGTTTGAAATTGTGCTTCTTGGTTTTAAACAATAATTTTACCCCCAAAAATCAAACTGATGCATTTTTATGGCCACAAAATATTTTTGAACTAAATATTTTTCCACTTTTTTTTCATTTTGATCTGATGATTGACTGGTGAGTATCTTTCATTTCATCATTCATAGAAGCAGACACTTGTTTTGTTGGCAGGAAGGCGATGAAAACAAACAAACCAAACATCACAGGCATATGTTTGAGGAAGTCTTATTAGCAAGATGCTAAGCATTAGCTATGACCACTAAGTTTTTTTTATGTCAAAAAACAGACGTTGTCAGGATTTGGTTAGGATTGTGGACCAAAACGCAGAGGCAGGCAGGCAGAGGTGAAGTTTTAGTTGGTTTAATGAAGGGCTAACTGAAAAAGTCCAAACAAACAGCCAACCAAGAATCCAAAATGAAAACAAAGTCACAAAAAAAACAAACATGAAACCAGGAGTCCAAAATTCAAAAAAATTCAAAACATGAAAAAAATAAGAAGAAAACAAACAAGAAAACCATGGAGACATCAGGGAATGAAAACTCAAGGAGGAAGGCTCAGAGAGACGAAGACTGAAGAGGTTAGACCAGGACCCAGCAAAGAGGAACTAAACAGCAAGATTTATTATTTATAGGAGACAGAAACAAAGAGAGACTAAGGAGCAAACTGGGAGCAGGTGCGCACAGAGCAAGAGAGGAAAAGAGGTAGGGAAAAAGGAGAACACAAGAGGGCAGCAGAGGGCAACAAATGAAAAAACATGGAAGACTGGAAATAACAACAAAATAATAATAATTAAACCACTAAGACTCTAAAACAAGGAGAAAAGTAAAACTAAACACTCAAAAGAAAACATAAAAGAACCAAGACTAAAACAGTAACTAAGAATTAACTAGAGAACATAGCAAAATAAAAAATAAAACCAATAACACTAGAAAACAAAGAGCAAAGCAAAAATGGATCAAAACTGAGACGGTTAATGAGAAAAAAACACGGAACACAAAAAACTAAGAATTAAACCATAAAAACTAAGAAACAAGGAGAAAAGCTAAACTGGATACTCAAAAGAAAAACACAGAAACCTAACAGACGTTATGTGGTGGTTTTATATTCACAGAATATTTTTATTCTGAATATTCTGGATTACTTTTAATCTGTGGACCCGTATGGAAGAACGGAATATAAACAATAGAAGATTAGATTTATAAAATGACTTCTGGACGCCTATAGAGGGATGTAGCTGTGGCTGCTTTAGCTCATGCTGCTCTATCTGAGTTAACTGTGCTTTGATGGTCGCTGGGTCCAGAAAATGATCTTGGTGAATCTAAGCTTTCAAATGATGTCTAACATCTATAAAAGTTTAACTGTTTTTATTTTCATGCGTTCCGAGTTTTTAGGCGGAAACATGTCAAACGTTTTTTCTGAAGTTTTTTATCCATTCCTCCTGCAAACAGCTGGAGTTCAGTGAGGTTGGATGGAAATCGTTTATGTTTTCACTTCTTTGCACAGATTTTGGATTCAGGTCTGGACTTTGACTAGGCCATTCTAACTCTTGTTTATCTATGAACCGCTGTATTCTAGATGCTGCTTTCTGTTCTCTGGCCGTCTGCAGAATCCAGCAGGTTCTGCTCCTGTATTTGGCTCCATCCATCCTGCTGAAGAAAAGCCCAGACCATAATGCTGCCACCACCATGTCTGATAGTGGGGAAGGTGTTTCAGTCCAGAATCCTGCACCGGGTTGGGCATCCGGAGGGGAAATGTATGACATGAACATCTAGGGGTAGAAAAACCATATTACTTCATGTGACGGAATGGGTTTATATGAAGAAAATGGAGATCTGGAACCAACAAGTCATCTCTATGTCATGTATTTGTTCTGCCCAGCCTACAACCCAGGTGAGTTCAATATATAGCGTGAACTAACCTGTGCAGATCAGACTCACCTGGTTCAGTGGCTGGAAAGAAGAAAGTCAAACTTAGTCAACTTTAATCTGTGAGCGCAGCACTCCAGATGTGAAGGTAAGGAAATAATCTTTACTGTCTGTATTATAAACGGCTTTGTGATCACTGGTCAGGTCGAACTTCATCGTTTATGGGTCCATGTGGCCCTGCCGGGTTTAAATGATGATCATTGCTGGCAGGGGGAAGGTCTGGGTTCCGAACTCTATGGGAGGAAACAGTTTTTAAAAAATCAGACCCATCAAGGACCTGCATGTTCAGGGTGATGATTCCTGTCAGCTGCAGAAATCCTGGGGTGACTCATTAGGTCATCATGGAGCAGAAGCTGAGAGCTTTGTGGCATGGTGTGGAAACCATCATCTGATCCTGAAGGTCAACAAAACAAGGAGATGATTTCAGAAGAAACAGGAACAAGATTAATTTTATTTTATAATGATAATAATATACAGATAAACATGGTTATACCTAAAAAGAACAAAACAAGCTGTTTAAATCTTGGCTTTCCACCGCCATCTGCTGGCCAACATGCAGCATTGCAGTCCAGCATTTAATCCTGAATTAATGCCTAAAAGTTTTCACAGCAGCGATGAACTGAAAGAGATATCATCAGTGCTGCAAAATTAAAAGAGAAACATGAAACTATTCAGCTAACTACAGATTTCTGTTTTGGTTTTTGTGTATTTGAAGGTTTCAGGTGTTGAAAACTATCTGGAGAAAAAGACAAAAGAAACCACAGTCAGTCACTGCTTTTCATTAGAAAGAGGAATTTTACTGTGAAAAAGCTGATAAATCTGCTGAGGAGGTTAGAGCAGATCTTCCTGTCTGGAAAAGGTCAGAGTTCATGACAGGATTTGGATTGATGGCCGAGATCTGAGGCCAAAATGAAAACTCCAGCAGCTTTCATTATAAACCTGTTCCTGGTTACATCATTCCTGTTTTCTCCCTCAGTCACCAGGTGGCGCTAGAGTCCTCTGAACAGCAGAGCTTTATTGATTAAAACTAGTTTATGTGGGAAATGACTCCATTGTTTATTAATATTAATGTTTTGGTCAATAAAAACCTCTATAAAATGTCATTATGATGACATGAACACTAACTTCATAGCAGCCGAATGAATCAGTTTGTTTCTGCAGTAATATCAGTAGTTTGGATCTGAGAACCTGAACCAGACTTCATTACTCTGGTTTGAAGCAAAACGTTTATACATAATCAGCATCAAAAGTGCTGCTATAAGTTTTAATTATAAATCAGAACAAAGAGGCTGTTATAGAAAGCAGCAGACTGAAATACATCAAGACTCGATAAAAGGTTTAGTCTGTTTCTGGGCTCCAGCTCTGCCTCCAACAGCAGAGGGAGATTAATGAGGATGAATTATGGAAACAATCATGGTTGTTTCATCTGATTAGGAGGATAAGGAGCAGAGGCTGCAGCCATCAAAGCAGAGTCTCATTATCAGACCCTCCAGATCATCTCTCCACTCTAATCAATCGTTTATTTATAGGCTGAATATGAAGCAGATCAGTCAGACTTTGAGCAGGAAAACTTTGGTTCAGAGATTATGAGCTGGTTTTAAAATCACTCAGGATGAAAACATTTCATACAGTTTCCTTTATTTAAGAAAATAAACCAGGCTGTGCCGTCATGACCCACAGGATCCACAGGAGGGCAGTGTTGCCTCGGAGAAGCCTAACCTGCTGCCTTCCAGATGGAAACATCTGCTTTACTTAATGAGAACTAAGTAGTTTCCAGTCAACATTTGCCAGAGGATTGAACAAAATAATAAACATAAATAAAAAAAAACCGAATAAAAGTAAAAATAGTAATAGTGATTAAGTAAAGCTACACATAGAAGCATGTAAAGGGTTTACATAAATACTTGAATTTACAGCATAAAGATAAAGTTTTAACATCCTTTTAGTTATTGGAGAAGGACAAGGTAGAAAAATAAGTTGCTGTGAATGCAGCGTTGCTTCCTGACGTGAGGAATAAATGTGTGAGTTGCTGTGAATGCAGCGTTGCTTCCTGACGTGAGGAATAAATGTGTGAGTTGCTGTGAATGCAGCGTTGCTTCCTGACGTGAG
>NW_015151747.1:12968-19590 GCF_000732505.1 Cyprinodon variegatus
CTTACAGAGCTTTTATGATAAGATAGGGTCAGCTTCTGCCAGACCTGCAACAAATCATCCAGGGACAAACACTGGAGAAGATATGAACCCTAAATGAACTTTCTTCCTGCCAACAGGAACCTGACTCATCACCGCTCCAGATATCATGGCTTTATGAACCTATTTGTTGATCTGAAAACAAAGAACTGCATCTTTTATTTCCAGATCAAAAAGGGGGAATGTTATGTCATATGCTATGATCATACTTTTGGACATTGGGAACCAGTGTCTATATTTAATCTTGACAGGATGACCAGAGAAGATCACACAGCTTTGGTGAATAACAGCTGGGGGAATTCTGCCCCCACCCCCCCACTTCAGCCAAAGCAGTCACAGGCAAGTCACATGGAAGCCACCAGAAGTGTGAAAACCTACCCCCCTCCCTGTGAGGACAGAACAAAATCACAGAGCACACAGAATTCAGCCTCTTCTGCTCCTGCTCTCTTTGCCTCCTCTCCTTTGCCCAGGAAGCTGGGGTCCGCTTTGGCTGGTTTTCCACCACAGTGGAGATGCGGGCCCCAGGGGAACCAGATCTCCAAAACCATCAAGGATAAGTCAGAACCTTTCAGAACCAAACTGCTGCAAAGAGACCTCTTGCAACACATTTCTCTTGAGTTTCAGAACTTACAGAGCATAGCCGGTCTTGATGAATGACTGAGACAAAAAGGACCCATACTGTGTGAGACTGAGACAAAGAAACCCTGGTTGTTGCTGCCCTGACTGCTGAGCTGCAGCTGGATGAAACTCAAGCCCTCCAATGGACATGAAAAAAAAATGTTTGCAGGTCTTGCATCATTAGTGATAGAACAAACAACATGTGTTTACTGATGAGTAAATGCAAGCTAACAGAATGGACTGCATGCTACACTATGCTAGGAACATGGTTTGAGCTGTTGCTGAAGCTTGGAAAAGCTTTATTCACTAAGGACTTAAACACTGACATAACATTAGTGTTCATATGTTCCTCAGAAGCTCATTACATTTCCATTACAGAGTCTGACCAAGAGTCATTTAGTGGAATCCTGACGTCTAATCGCTGCTAGCTATTTCAAAGAGGGTAAAGAATAATTTAACTAAAGGTTATTGGTTCCTGATTAAGCAAATAATTTAATAAAACATTATTTGGCCAAATAATGTTTTATTCACCTCATGGATTTGCATTGTGAATTGGTCTGAAATGTCATGATTTTCTTTAGAGATCTGACCAACGTGCAGTAAACCACTCAGAGAACCTGGGTAAAAGTTTGAACAGGTTTATTGATAAGGACAGCGGGGGTTGGATTCAGGAAACTCAGTGTGCTGGTGAACCGGAACTGGAAGAGGGAAGGGAAGTATCAGCAGTTAGTTCAGGATCCATGGGAACTTTGAGCAATGGCTGGAGAGACAGAGAAAACGTGACTCAAGTTGATTGAGAAGACCTCTTCTCCCAAAATCCAGTTATTGTGAGTTTATCCAGAGGTAGAGACTCGTTGGAGGACGGACAGGTATAGACTTGGTTGGATCCTCAGGTGCTATTGAGCGGCTGTCACTTGAGAATCCAGGAGGACTTGAACGGAACATGTGGAGGTTAATCCCCTGCTCAGTGTGAGACTCAAACAATCCTTCCAGGGGAACAAGGCCAAACATCCAGCTTGTAGAAAGGCTTTCCTGCCGAAAAGGTTAGGCTTAGCGAAAACAAAGACTCAGTTAGACTCAGCTAAACACAGCTTGGTGGAAAAAGGGTCCAAGCATTCTCGCACACCTCTCTCTCCTAGCAGGTCCATCTTCACCAGCCGTTTTCCACAATGGCGGTCAGACAAACAAAACAAGCTGGTAAGGAACCAAACAAGGAATTCGGGGAAGATGGCGAACCGGAAAGCCAGATTCCTTTAAGCTCTGATACATTCATCCCGATCTGATAGTTAAGACCTCCGTTTTTGAGCACCAAAAGATTACTGAACCTGCCTTTATATTTTATTTCTCTGCAGTTTATTTGTTTGTACCAACTTTCAGACAACAAAAGTGTTACCAATCCACTTTGTGTGGGTTGTTTGTATGTTTTTCTCTCTCCACCACCAGGTGGTGCCCTGTCCTGGTTGGGCCTCCCTGCACACCTGCGGCTAGTTGGATCATTACTGGAGGAGTATTTGAGCAGTGGGCTGTCACTACCTCGACACCAGAGTGTTTGCCAGTTTTGGGTACTCTAGCCAAGCAGAGATTAGCTGAGTCTAACCGAAGCTTTGTTTCTCTGAGTCTTATCTAGTTTTTGTCTTTGCTCTGGATACCCGGACCTTCTCCCCCTGGAAGGATTTACTGAGTTCACACTGAGCAGGGGAAAGCCTCCACATGATCCGTTCAAGTCCTCTTCAGACATCCAAGTGACAGCCCGCTCCTTTACTCCTCTGGGTCCAACGCTTGTCTACCTGTCCGCCCTCCAACGAGTTCCCTCTTCTCTGGATTAACCTTTTACAAGCTGGATTCAAGGATTGACAAGAGCCCCCTCTAACCTGAGTCCCTCTCCAGTAATATTCAAGCCTCCGTCAGATTTCCTACGGTACCTGAACTGATCACTGTGATCTCCCCTTCAGACTTTCCAGTTCCGGTCCACTGAGTTCCAGATCCAAACTCTGTTATTCATCTATATTCAATAAACCTGTTAAACTTTTCTCCTTGGTCTCTGAGTGGTTCTCTGCATGTGGGTCAGATCGCTTAAACCTATCATGACAAAAAGATATGAAATGAGAAAAAGCTGATACTGTGGCTAAGCTAGCGGTAACCACCAAGACAAGCTCATCTATTGCTGACCACATGTAGGCTATGGAGACTTCACTGCCAGCAACCAAAAGGAAATCTCCCCGCTGCCTATCAAAACGCTGACACCACCCAACAAGGTCGTTGTTTCCCAAAATGAGGAAGTAAACAACTCGGTTGTGAAAGCCATTAACAAATTAACAGACAAGATTGATAACTTCGGCATGCAGCTACGTGACAACATGATAATGGTTGCTAACATCTCTAAGCTAGCTGAAATGAAAGCAGCTGACATAAAAGACTGCAAAACAAAACTATCTAGCCTGGAAAAAAGGTTCCTGCGCTCATCAAAGAAAATCCGAAGATGAAGGAAAGATTTTCGTAACTAGAATGCTATTAGCGGCGCTGGAATCTAAAACTTCAGGGCTTTGAGGAAAAAAATAACGAAGATACCCACCAAAAAGTAAATGACATCTTAGCCAAGATTGCACCGCACTGGGCCTCGTCTGTTGGCAACATAGTGGACACAGCACGTCGTCTGGGGAACAAAAAGGAAGGAAGACAAATACTAACTCAGCATGAGACCCCACCGAGGTGCCTCCTGGAAACTGACCAAAGATTCCAGGACATGCAAGGAGCTCAGGATCCACTTCAGCAAGATTTCTGCAAACTGGATGGAGAGGCAAGAGCTGCAGTCTGGCCCAAAGTGGAGCAAGACAGGAACGAGGGAAAAAATGTCTCCTACTGAGGACGCGAGGGCTACATTAGCGGCGTTCAGGTTCTTCCTGATTGGCTGAAGATCCAATGGTAGATTCCAGTAATCACACATTATTGCACAAGGTGCTAGTTTATGATTCAAGAAAAGTTATATTCCTTTATTTCTAAACAAAAATCCTTTTGAATAAATAAGGCTATTTAAAAAGTTAATTATTCACAAGTTTGATAATTCCTTTTAATAAATATATCATAATCTTATTTGGTTAGAGGTCAGTTAGTGTTTCATTCTCTCCTGTTCCTGAACACTAGAAGTTCAGTTACATCTTCCCTATTTTTGCCGGTGCGTCCTTTAATGTCTGTGTTTATTTCTAATATTAACTGTGTGTCTTTAAATGTCAGGCGTTTGAGAGACGCTATTAAATGAAAACCAATATATCTTTTTTTGCAAAAATGCAAAAGCTAACTGCATATTTTTACTAGAATCTCTCTACTGAGTCAGATGAGAGCTTCTAGTCTAATCAATGGGGGATAAAAGGATTTTATGTCGTGGTTCTAATAAATCTGCTGCTGTTGCTTTACTTTTTCAAAATTTTCAGAATAAACTAGAAACTCATAGGAAGACAATCAGGGCCGCTGGATTATTTCTGTACTCAAAATGGAAACTAGTTTTCTGATTCTCTGTAATGTCTGTGGTTACAACAATGTTGCCCAGAATAAATGTTTATTATCTGAATTAACGAGTCATCTAAAAGAACTAGCTCAGAAATATTTCATATTGGGAGGAGATTTTAATATGGTGTATAATGAATGGCTTGATAGATCACCCTCTAAATTCCAGTCTCATCCTATAAATGTAGCTCTACAAAACGTTTGCATTTTTATTTATCCTTTATTTAACCAGGTAATGTCATGGTCTTGGTTCTGTTGTAGTTTACTTTGCTTCTTGTTTTCTAGTTTTATTGGTTTAATTCCAGTTTTGTTGTAATTTCTAGATTTATGTTCTCATGTTTTTCTGTTGCCCTCTTGTGTGTGTGTGTGTTCCTTTCCCCTTGGCTCCCTCGTTGTCTCCTCTCACACCTGCTCCTTGTCAGCTCGTTAGCCCTCCCTTTGTCTCACTCAGCTATGTATGCTCTCCCTCTGCTCTCACTCTTTGTTGGTTCCTTGTCTTTGCTGTCTTGCCATGCTGTGGTCTACGTTCCTCGTCTCTCCCTGGCTCCTCGTGTTTGGTTTTCCCTTGATGTCTCCATGGTTCTGGTCTGTGTTTCATTATTAGTTAGATTTTTGGTTTCCTGCCTTTGTTAAACAGTTTCCTTTAATTAAATCCACAAGAAATCTCCTCAGCCTCTCTGCCTCTGCATTTGGGTCCTCCAAACCAGGCATCCCCAACCTCGGTCCTCAAGGCCCGCTGTCCTGCAGGTTTTAGAGGTTTCCCTGCTTCAGCACAGCTGGTTATAATGATTGCAGTAGACCAAAAGCCAGTTATTCAGCTTTCAATTAAAATCAGCTGTGCTGGAGCAAAGAAACCTCTAAAACCTGCAGGACAGCGGGCCTCGAGGACTGAGGTTGGGGATGCCTGCTCCAAACACAACCAAACCCTGACAGGTAATACCCATTGAGATTAAAAATCTCTTTTGCAAGGGAGACCTGGCAGGTCTGCCTTGCATAGATCTGAAGCTGGTAGATCCATGGAGAGAAGCAAATCAACACGGTCAGTCCTTCTCCTGGCATAATCCTGATGGCTTAGCTGAGCGCGTATCGACTTCTAATTTCAGACAGTCTGATGTTAATGCTGCAATTTCAGCTGCACCTTTATCCAATCACTGTCTGATCGAACTCAGTTTCATAACTCGATTGGAAAAATCCTGTAACAAAAGTTACTGGAAGTTTAACTCAACCCTGCTTAACAATGAAAAGTTTAATAACGAAATCCTGGAGCATCTCAGTTTAATCTGTAGTGATAAAAATCTGAATTCTTACACGAAAAAATGGGAATTCTTTGAATTTAAAGTCCACTAAATCTTAATCAAACAAAGTAAATTAATAGCTATGCAGAATAAGGGAAAGGAATTAGAAATCATTGAAGAACTTAGTTATATTTGCTCTAAATGTTTAATGAAGATGAGAAGCAACGCAAAAAAGTTCTACAATTAGATGATTTTTATACTAAAGAAGACAAAGGAGCAGATTTGAGGTCCTGAGCTGAGTGGATTGAAGATGGTGAGAAAAGTCCTGCAGATTTCTGCAGATTAGAAACAATTAGACCAAAAATAAATGCAATAAATTGCTTGCAAATGAATAATGAACCATCAACTGACTCAAAATCAATATTCAGAAAAATGTTTACTTTTCATAGCAACTTATATTCTTCTGCATATAATAACTCCACGGCAGAAGCATTTTATCATTCTATTCAACACTTGATTCCAGAAATTGATGACAATTTTAAGCAGACATGTGAAGCAGGCATCACCAGAGGAACTGGATAAAGCTTTGGGTTCTTTATCCAAGGACAAAGCTCCAGGCTGCGACGGCAGAACAAGTCATTTTTATAAATGTTTCTGGGATCACATCAGAACCTTTAGTTTGGAACATTTACTGAACTATTAGAACAGAGATGCTTCACCCACACCAGGAAACAAGCTGTCATCACGCTCATCCCAAACCTGGAAAAGATCAAACACCTCTTGATCATTTAAGACAAATAACTCCATTAAATAATGATTATAAACTTTTCACCAATATTTTTGCTAACAGGTTAAAATCAGCCATATCCCAAATTATTTCCGACGCTCAATCTGGATTTATAAAAGCTGCTCTATACATAATAACATCCACATTATTCTGGATTTAATATAAAACCATTTAATGGAAAATGAGGGCTTTGTATTATTTTTAGATTTTTATAAAGTCTTTGACATGATAGAACATGAATTTATGTTCAAAGCTTTTGATTTATTTGGGTTTGGAATTAAATTAATTAATTAAATTAAAACATTTTATAAAGATACAAACAGTTCAGTGGGTTAAAGATTTAGCATCAACAAAGGAATAAAAGCAGGTTTAATTTCTCCTCTGCTATTTAGGCCCCGCCCACACGAAGTCAAAACGAACACGAAACGCTAATATTTTCCAGAAC
>NW_015151747.1:20953-22382 GCF_000732505.1 Cyprinodon variegatus
AGCTTAAAGATGGAAACGTGAAAACGGCGTTTCAAAATCTTCCCACTCTGAAGACTTAATAAAAAAAAGATTGTTTACAGACCCCCGAAACGCCGGCTTCGTATGGATGAGAGGCTGGTTTGGTGAAAAATTAGTGCGTTTAGGCCAGGGTTTGACTTCGTGTTGCAGAAACGTTTTCCATTTCAATTAAAAACGGTAAATTATCGGTGGAAGCAAAGAGATTTCTATTAGTCAGATAGCAGATGACAAAACCATCTTCTTCAATAACCTGAATGAAATTCCCAAAATCCTTAAATTGATTGAAACGTCCTCAAAGGCTTCAGGAATTAAATTAAATTTAAACAAATGTGAAATTCTGCCTCTAAAAAACTGTCCAATATCTGCTGCTTTTAATATTCCTATAAAATCCAGTGTTAAATATCTGGGTGTGCATAAAAATAAAAATAAATCTACTTAGAAAATTGGAATATTTGGGAGAAACTTCAAAAATGTAAAACTAATTTAAATAAATTGGCTCAGAGAGATTTTTCTATTCTAGGAAGAACATTTTTCACCAAAATGGAAAATATTTCCAGACTCATCTAACCTGCATATTTATCAGGATTCAGCATCACATCTGTTAACAGGAGGAACTTTGACTTTATATGGAAATAAAAAACTCACTATAATAAAAAAAAAGGTCATTTAATTAACGGAGAAAAACCAGCTAATTTAACAGCAGGAATGGAACTTAAAAATTAATTGGCTTCCGTCTTTTTTAATAAATCAAAATCAATTATGGTTCCATATTGCAAGTAAAATATTTTCTAACCTGGGCGGAGTCAGTTTGCTCCTTAGATGTGACTTTGATATAAAAAAATTACTCGTTAAACTTTCCTTCTTTCACCAGCAGGTTTTATTATATTGGAGATGAATCTATAAACAGAACTACAGCTCAGATAAAACTCCTTTGGGGAATTGCTGTAATATAACAGTGAATAAATCAATCTTTGCAGGTAATTGACTAGAACAAGGTGTTTGGTCTGTGATGCATTTGTTCAATAATGGAGGATTACATCTTATGAAGACTTCAGAATTAAATATAATTTGCAGAAAGGTGAATTTTAAAAGATTATTAGAGTTATCCCTCCAAATATTTGATGCAGAGCTGAAAGTTTTAATGAGAATCCTGATGACAGAAGCTCTGCTCTGCCTGGACGTCTGATCAATGAGCAACTATCACAGATAATTAACTAAAATACTCAAGAATTAGGGAACGCTTTACTAGTATTTATTTTTCCTTTTGTCTTAGGCCCCGTCCACACGAAGTCAAACCCTGGCCTAAACGCACAAATTTTTCACCAAACCAGCCTTTCATCCACACGAAGCCGGCGTTTCGGGGGTCTGTAAACGATCATTTTTTTATTCAGCCTTCAGAGTGGGAAGATTC
>NW_015151747.1:22922-28268 GCF_000732505.1 Cyprinodon variegatus
CCAACATTTCGTCGTTTATTTTTGCTTTGGCACCACAGCGCCACTTACAGGCCTGGCATACATTTTGCAGCGTTTTCATGCATTCGTGTGGACGCTCACATTCACATTTATTTTACGTCTCCGTCTTTACGGCAAACGTTTTGGAAAAAATCAGCGTTTCGTGTTCGTTTTGACTTCGTGTGGACTGGGCCTTAAACCCAAATTTTATATCACATTTTTTTCTCCAACTCTGAAAGAGTTAAAATTAGAACAAAGTGTTTAAATTTTCCCATTCTTCCAAAACCCAATGAAGTCCACTTTAAAATCTTTACATGTTTAAAATCTTTACAAGTGTTTCACCTACTAAGGAATTTCTGCCATTGATGATCAGATTTGTTCATTTTGTGATTTTGAATCGACTGATCATCTTGTTTTCTATTGCAAAGCTTTATGTGATGATGAGCTCGACTGAATTCTCTAAGAAAGATTTAATTTTTAGGACCCTGAAAAAAAGGAAATGTGAAAGACTGCTAAATATAAAAATTATCATGGGCAACTTTTTCATTTCTTAAAGTCAAACCATCTTTCTCTATTTTTCACATGGATCTCTTCCACCTCCTCTTATCTCTAAAATTCATGAACAAAGAACAAGATGCAGAACGATTTAATCTGATAAACAATCTGGAGCTGATGAGACTCCTAATGTGTGCTTGTATTTTTTAATTTTATTTTTCTTGTTTGTGTTTTTTTATTTTAATTTTTTTGGTTCTATTTGTCCTGTAAATGTGGAAGCAATTTGGGTCGGCTCCTCCAGGTTGTTCAGGTTTATATACGTCTGATGCCGACACCTTGTCTGCTGTATGTGATGGTTTATAATAAAAAAAAAATAAAAAAAGTTTGGTATCATCATCAAAAAAAAAAAAAAAGGAACCAAACAGGAAATAGGCGTAGTGTAGGGCGGGATAGATTGGACCAATCAGAGGCCTCCTGTCTGCAGCACGCAGAATTTAGGAGCTGGAGGTCCAGCGTGTCTGTGGAAGGGGGCGGGGCTTATCTGCATTAACTGCTACACGCAGACCACCTGGCTTCTGAGTATAAATCAGGCTTCAGAGGCAAAGACAGATGAAGGTAGAAGGTGATCTTCTATCAGACAGTAAAGCACACCTTGATGGTAGACGAGGTTTTCTGTTGCAACCAATAAACTCTGGATACAAAATGGCAATAAAAGTTTTCTAAGTCTAAAAAGTTTTTAGTCAGTTTTATGTTGCAATAAAAAGTGAACGTTTACATTTTGGAATAACGATCAGATTCTTTCCCAGACTGACAGCTCTATCCTAGATGCTACAACAGCGGAGTATAGAATGCTGCAGTGCAGATCATCATTGCTGTTGGGCAGAAAACTGATGTTTCTAAACTTCCTCCTCTGGATGAAAAGGGAAATAGTTTTGATCATAAAAATATCATAAAATAGCTTCAGGGTTTTGGTTGATGAGCAAAGAGTCACATGACTGCAAAGAGAGTCGTTATCAGGAGTCACTGCAAGGAGACAGGATTATTTCTGCTGTACATCCCAAGATATTAAATGGAAACCAGTATGAGTTCAATAAACCCAGAGGATTATTAATCCTGGATTAGCTATCTAAAAATCTAATCCAGTTGTTATCCATCCCAGTCCATCCCAGTCCTTCCCAGTCCATCCCAGTCCATCCCAGTCTGAGTCCCTCCTAAAGCAAGGCTGGGTGATAAAATGACCCACTAGCAGAACGCTTTAAACTCACTCGGTGCTTTTGGAGATTAACTAGAATTTAATTGAATGAAAGTATCTTGGAATATAGATGTTCATCAGGTAGAGATCCAATAGGAAGAACCTAAGATCCTTCAGGAAGGTCAAACATGTCCTTCCTGATGGACTGAACCCAAACATGTTTTAGAAACCTCTCCGGGGAATAATCTCTAACATTTCTCTCTGCTGTATCTCTTACAGTTCTTTAGTTTTTCTCTTTATACATCGTTGATAAAAGCATCATAAGATCCCGGTATGCATCCATGTTTCATAGGAATAAATGTAGGTAGATGTATCTGCCTCAGGTTAAAGGTGCTTCATTTAAAGGATTCTCCTCTGGGATTAAATGGTCCATTTTCTCAAAGCTGTAGCTTTAATTCATCCAAACTTTATCTCCCTGCTGCTTCCACCAAGATTAGCTGTGTGCATAATTAAGACTCAGTACGCTAGCTGCGTTACCAATACAACATATACACTGAACTGTCGACACTCTGCTAATGTTTACAATTGCAATTTTTTCCATTAAATTATAAATTAAAAAGTTTATTCTCTACTGTTACCCACTCTTTACTCCATCCAGACAGTGTCTGACCAACGACCAAAATCTAATAAATTAGCAAAGATTCCCAAAGGAGTAAATCATGATAATCTAATTAAAATCAAAATAACTTCAATTGGGGAAAAAGTTAAAACAATTAAATGCGGTCTGTTTAACATAAGATCTCTTTCCTCTAAAAGTCTGCTAGTTAATGACTTGATTTGTGATAATCACATTGACTTGTTTTGCCTTACAGAAACCTGGCTGCAGCAAGAGGATTATGTGAGCATAAATGAGGCAACTCCTTCAAGCTATTTAAATTTTCACATCCCCAGAAGTTCTGGGCGAGGAGGAGGAGTAGCAACAATCTTCCAGTCTGACTTACTGATTACTCCCAAAAGAGTTAATACCTACAACTCTTTGATCATTTAACCCTTAATTTCCCTGATCCAAATTTCAAAGCCAGAAAACCTCTTCTTTTTGTAACTTTGTATCGTCCACCAGGTCCTTACTCTGAATTTTTAGATGAGTTTTCAGAGTTCCTTTCTGATTTGGTATTAAATACTGACAGGGTCATCATAGTGGGAGATTTTAACATCCATGCTGACATTGAAGGCGATAGCTTAAGAGCAGCCTTTAATGCTATCTTAGACACCATTGGCTTTGTTCAAAATGTGAATAGTCCCACACATTCTCATCTTCATACTTTGGATCTAGTGCTGACATACGGCATTAGGACCCGCCCACCGGGCCAATGCCCACATCACAGATTAGCGGTCCGAGCCTGGCTGTCGCTCACCATCATCACCATCATTCATGTGTGTGACTGAATGTAGTGGAAAGCATTTTGGTCAAAGTCCTCATCCTTGATAAAATGTAATAGAAGCCATTTTCCATTTACATTTTATTCACGACCAAAATGTTTCAAACAAGAGAAGACTGGAGCTGAACTGGGATTTCTCCAACACTGAGAGCTGGAACAGGTTCATGGTCGCCTGGTGACGTGGCGGCGTAGCGCTGGGGGGGGGTCTGCATGCTGGCTGTGAGAGAACAGCGCCTCCTGCAGGTTTACGCTGTAGATTAAATCTATTTATAGAGGTTCTAATGAACTGCAGGTCCAGATTTTTTCTCTCTCTCTCTCTCTCCCTCTCTCTCTCTCTCTCTCTCCCTCTCTCTCCCTCTCTCTCTCCCTCTCTCTCTCTTTTTCAGTTCAATCTATCAGCGATTCACAGCTTCATTCGCCTCCAGGCAGAGACAGACTTCTGATTCTCAGTAACAATCTTCACTTCAGAACAAAACAACCTTGTTTCATAACTTCAATGAAAAGAAGGATTTAGCTTTCTACCTTAACAAATAACAATATAAACATTCATTTTTTATCAGTCCTCTTTTATTGTGAAGTTTCTAAACAGAAACTCCACAATAAAAACCTACAGAAATGGTTCCAGTGCAGCTTTATCCTTTACTGAACTGTACTGATGGGATTAAACCAAAGCTAAAGATTAATCAATCCCAGATTACTTTGAATTTACCGCCCAGCCGCTGCTAAGGCAGAGCTTTAATGCCTCTGCTCAGAAAGCAGGGAGGTGTCGCTCCACCATAAACCACCTACGGTTCCAGCAGCAGAGCTCTGTGGGTCAGACCACAGCCAGAAGCAAAGCCTCCTGCAGCTGCTTCTGTAACCAAGCAGACTGACCTTTCAGCCCACAGCGCCGCGGCGCAGGTTAGTCATCCATGTTTCCACCAGGAGACGCCTCCCAGATCAGCTTTGGCTTCTCCTAACAATGAACACAGTCAGGCTGAATCGGCTGGGAGGTTGGAGGATCAATGGTTATAATCAATTTATGATTATAGATTTCATTAATTTCCATCCTAAAGCAGAGAAAGATTCTCCAAGTTTAGCACATTTTAATCTGAGCTGGATTTCCGTTAAACTTTGGCGCATTAAACTCTTTCAGTGAACCAGGTGACCAGTAGAAAGGCGGCTCTCTGGCCTCTTCACGGCCCGCGGAGATTAAAAACGACCTGATCAGTAAACGAGCAGCGCAATCAAGACTGTGAATTAGTGAAAGGACCCAGCAGGAGGAGGAGCTTTAATTATATCCCTCCAGCAGCTAATCACACGCTGTGATTCCTCTGTGACCATTTTCACAGGAAGATAAAGTATCCATGCTCATTTATTTATCTTAGAAAAGATCAGATCCTGCAGCTGATGATCTGATCTAAACAAGGTTCCTCTCACTAAGGTAAAACCTGCAGAGAACGTTTCCACATAGTTCATCTGAATTAGTTCCAGACAGTTGAAGAAAAGTTTAAACTGTGGAATAAACCTTTGGAATTAATATTGGGAATTATTCTTTTCTGTACCAAATAATCCCGTAGAGTTAGAAAACAACCCAACGCTGTAAAGCCTTGTGGGTTTTAGAGAATAACTAAACTATTACAGGTTGAATGGGAGACGGATTTTACCCAAAACTTCATCTAATGAAATAAAGTTATTTCATCTGTGAACAAGAAGATAAGCTGGACATCCTGCTTCAGACGAGGCGTGACTCTGCTGTCTGCTCCTCCTGTACCTCCTGCTCCTCCTGTACCTCCTGCTCCTCCTGTACCTCCTGCTCCTCCTGCTCCTCCTGTACCTCCTGCTCCTCCAGCCTTAGTACCGTTGGCGTTGATCCCCATGAGGAGCGAACGGTTCCCACATTCTACCAGGATTTTTGAACATGCAGGAAATAAAGGTCCACATAGGAAAGGCAGAGATCCGGATCCTGACATTAAGATCCACATCCTGCCTTTGAACCAATGAACCTTCAACCACAGCTGGGCTCTCAGAGGACTGATGTGTCTGCTGATGAACGGCAGCTGGAAACTAACAAGCAAAGGTTAATCCCTCTGACAGCTCGCAGCAACTGTTCCCTTAGTTTGCAGTCAGAACCCAGAATGGGCAGCAATTCCTCCTCCTGTCAGGAAATATGAGGAAGATTATGAGACCGAAATAATCCCAGTTAATCTAATCTGCTGGCAGCAGATTTACTGCTGAAGAACT
>NW_015151747.1:29524-31467 GCF_000732505.1 Cyprinodon variegatus
AAATGAAGTTTCATTCTGTAAACTCTGTGTGTTCAGAATGACAATAAAAGTTGTCTAAGTTTAAGTCAGTTATCTCGTCAATGTTTCCCAAAGTATTTTCCTCAAACAAATTCACTCCTTGACTTTCTGATTATTATGAAAAGGAGAACTGAAATCAAAGTTAAATTAAGCTGGACTGAAACCATGAGTGACAGTTAAACACTCTGCAGACGTATGTATGATGGACCACCTGTTGCTAACGCCGTACATTTATAATTCCTGTCATTAACGGGCAGCAGGTGCAGCAGCATCATGGATCCAGGCGGCGTCTGAAGCCCTCAGGAGTCATATGCAGGGATCTGGGCTGTGGAGCATTTATTGGTCAGCAGAGGCGGTTTGTTTGAATCGAGCTGCTGCTGTTAGAAGCTCGTCTGATGAACATCTGTAGATGATTGAAGAATAACTGCAGCTTTAATCTGTAAGAAGCTGAGATAGATTCAGTGTTTAATTAGCTCCAGCCTGCAGCGGTCAGACAGGTACAGACAGGATTCTGCTTTTCCTCCCAGACTTTAGTCGTCTTATTGCTTTCACTGGTTCTGGTTTTTTAGCTTTCCTCTCTTCTAAATTAAATATTTATCAAAATAAAGCAACGTTTTTGTTTTTTCTTTGTTTTTCAGCATAATTCAGTCAATAAAAGCATTGCTGTGGGAATCCACTCACCGGGCGTCACTAACATCTATTAATCACTCAGAGTTCATTAATAAGCAGGAAGCTTTACGGTCGTTTACAGAGAAAGTTTATTAGTCTGAAAAGCAGCAGATATGCAGTGATATTAATCCCCATGATGCTTTGCTTCTCTGCTTTTACTTTATTGCAACATGAATCAGTCCTAATGTCTCTACAGGGTTAGTTCAGAAGCCGATGGAAATAAAAACAGACGTTACATAAAAACATCCGATTCCTAAAATACAACGAGAGCAGCATCAGCCATCAAACCCAATCAGGCTTCCATCTGAGCCGCGGCGGCGGCGGCGGCTCGCAGGGAGAATCAATGGCGCTCATTAATAATCTGAATGTTGTCTCTTCTTAATAACAAAACAACAGGAGAGGAGATCCCGCAGGAATGATCTGATTTGTTGTCAGGAAATGAAAATGGCTGCTTGCTTCCAGCTGAGAGGATCTGTGGCGATATGAAGGCACAGCCTCTGATTGCTGGAGCTCCAACATGGCCGCCACGGCTTCCTGCTCCACTCCTTTAAACAAACTCTCTCCTTTGCATTTAGTTCATGAAGCAGCCCCAGAGCATCACACTCCCACCGCCGTGTATGACTGCTGACCCAATGTTCTCTAAATCAACTGGAATCGGAGCCTTTTTAAAAGTTTTGCTCTACTTATTTTAAACAGCTTCTATCCTAATAATATTACGGTTCTGTAGATCTGGAAGGGTTCTACACTCAGGGAGGGTTGAGTGAATCTGACTGAAAGCACTGAGGCCATTAAGGTTGGATTATGGATAAGAAAGCATAAATCTGTGAAGAGCCTGAAGTCTGTCTGCCATCAACCAATCAGGTATGTCTCCAGTAAAAAGGATTTTAACGGCTCTGAGTTTCTGTTAAAGCAGCTGAACAGCTGTCACATGATCTGCATTCAATAACCCAAAGAGCGCACAGCAGTGATTGCAGGTGTGTATAGTCTTTTGAGCGCTCTTGAACATAGCACCGCATACAGAACAGCCCTGTTCTTGTAGAAAAGTTACGCTCCCTCGCTCTTTCTGGGGGGCGTTTCTGTCAGGGGGAGTTCCTATTCTGATGTCATGATCACTTATGACTGGCTTAATTATTCTCTCCATTCATCCGTCTAACTCTGCCTGGTTTCTCTTTACTGCTTATCTGATCCACCTGCTCCTGCCTCTATTTAACGTGCTGGATGAAACGGTTTCTGAAAACCGTCTGAACCGTTCGGTT
>NW_015151747.1:32225-33829 GCF_000732505.1 Cyprinodon variegatus
ATTACGTTAAAGCACTTTTGTTCAAATAAAACAAACCATGAGAAGGAATGCTGCTGACTCCATGTCCGTCTTCAAGTTCTCAGGTAGAGGCCTGAAAGCTAACCCCGCTCCCGCAGTGTTCAGTCCCGCTCCCGAAAAGAATTATGATTTTCATTCCCGCCCGCACCTGTAGCAGTTTGTCCCGCTCCTGCCTGTAATTCCCGCATGATTCAGACGTTCGCCTACTGCTCAAGGCAATTTGTGTCATTAGTTTGACGCTGTGCTTAGCTGATCACATTACTGACCGATTCTTCACCGCATGGAGCATGACGCGCGTTAGGCGGCACAAGCTACAATATCCAGCACATTGTGATGTTTATATATGATAGACATAGACTGATCATTTATGACTTTATTTTACATTTTAAAACACCTTTTTAGTTCACGGGACTGCCGCTTATCACCGCTCCCGCTCGCTTTCAATATTTGTCCCGTGCCGTACTGCTTTGCGTTGGGTCCTGCGAGTAGTGCAGGGCTCTACTTTCAGGTGTGATGAGCTGAGAAATGATGGAGTAAACTACGTCATTCTACTGGTTAAAAGCAGCCATCTTGTTCTTTGATCTGTGTCTTTAGATAAAACACTGATCCTTAACCCCTCGTCAGACCGGTTGGTGTTCCATACACGCCCGCCCTCGCTGCTATGCGGGTGGATCAGTGTGTGATATGCGGAGGCTTCCATCTGTCAAACGTTTATTGTGTTCAGGTGTAATGGGGAGAAACAGCACCTCCTACTGGTAGTTGGTGGTGATAAGTGGAGCGTAGATAGGGAGCTGGTTATCAGAGCAGCAGGTAGGTTCACTGAGGGCACGCTGATTTATTGGATGTATTACTGTTCTATTTGTTAGCCAACTGTAAAGTGGAAGCAGTTTAATGCAGATATTGATGTATTCAAAGGAAATATTGTTCCTCATAAGGTGCTGTTCCTTTGGTGACGAGCCTGAGCCATGAGGATTTTGTGTTTTGCATAAATGACCATAAACGCAGAGAATGAATGAAAGACAATCTGCATGATTAAAATGGAGACACAGAGAACTGCAGGTAACACGCTGTTTGGGTTACTAAATGCACGGATGTGATTAATAATTGCACTATTATGATTGCTTAATACGCTCTTCTGATTTCTGGCAGCAATTTAACACCATAGAGGCAACTGATTGCTGAGCTGGACTACAGCTAATACATCAGCAGAAAAAAGTTTGATCTCTGAAAGATGAAGAAGATTCTTCAGTAGGACCTGAGATCAGAGCGGAAGAGGCAACACCAGAGATCTGGATGGAAAGGAGCCGAGCAGGGAGCAAGGAATAGGGAACAGGGAATAGGGAGCAACAATAGGGAGCAGGGAATAGGGAGCAACAATAGGGAGCAAGGAATAGGGAAGAGGGTGTAGAGAATAGGGAACAGTCTGTAGGGAATAGGGAACAGGGAATAGGGATCAAGAATAGGGAGTAGGGTGTAGGGAATACGAAGCAAGGAATAGCGAGCAGGGAATAGGGAACAGGGAGTAGGGAGCAACAATAAGGAACAGGGTGTAGGGAATAGGGAACAGGGAATAGGGAGCAACAATA
>NW_015151747.1:38291-45886 GCF_000732505.1 Cyprinodon variegatus
GTGACAGCGCAGCGCCGGTATGTGGGGGTCTGAGCGGCTCCCACAGAGAAATAATCTTTGAAGGCAGGATGGTAATCTGGATGAACTGACTGCACAGACCATGTTTTCAGGAGGACTTTCTCACTTCAACATAGATTCTAACTACTTTCTACCCGCTGATCACAGCTAATATAGCTGCCATTGTTCCAGGCAGAGAAAGGTAAGGGTAGCTCCGCCCACTGCGCATCAGATGGTAATCTGGATGAACTGACTGCACTGATTAAGTTTTCAGGAGGACTTTCTCACTTAAAAACATGTTAGAACGACTTTATTCCCACTGGTCACAGCAAATATGGCTGCAGGGCAAAGAAAGGATAGAGTAGCTCCGCCCACCGCACGTCAGACCAACTTTTTGACGGCGCAGCCAGAACAGCAAAGATGCTTCAGCCGCGCGTCTGAAATAAACTGGTACGGGCATCAAAAAGAAAGCAGCAGACGCGTTTTTGCTGCTCCTGCTGTGTTTGGTGTGAACGCAGCTTTGTAATCTAGGCTCCTATTAACACGGTTTAATAACAGCTCTAACATCAAACACAGTATTGCCTTTCCTAATCATTGCTACTTCGTTTCATTCAAGTTAAATCTAGAACAATAAATAGAAAAATGCTAAAATATCCAAACTAATTTTTTCTGCACCTGCTTCATATGAGGTGATAATAAATGGTCAGTCTGAACATCCTGCAGAGCAGCCATGTTCCTCTGAGGAGGCGGGGCTTAAAAACGCCTTCAGCTCTGACCTACAGAAGGGTTTCACCTGAGTTTAGACAACAGTCTGCATGAAATACATCTATACTTTCTAGTTTGCAAATCTAAAGGTTTAGTAGAAATGAAAGCTGTTTCTAAGACGCCGTCACTCAGAATCCTCTTTATTTACATCTAATTCTGCTTCCTTTGAGAAAAGAAAGGAATCCTTCTGATGGTTAGGAGCCTCAGAGAGCTGAGTCCTTCTGAAAGAATGAAACAGCAAAGCTGCTGTTCTCCATCAGCATCACTGACGCATCCAGGCGAAGACGATGGCTGACCTCTCCTCCCGCCCCCCTCCAGAGGGAGGCAGAAATGAAAATGGCTGACGGTTACAGACGTCTCTACGAGGCCACCGTCTGCCTGTCCAAGAAAGAAACAAACACCTCCTGGCTCGCCGCTGCCGCTCTGCTGCAGAGCCGGAGTCCTGATGGACGTTCAAGATGGCCAACACCACGCCGCCGTGCAGCTGCAGGCTCAGACCGGTTAGAACTGGCTGAAAAGCCTCATGGGGGCCGGCGGGGTCAGATGAGGTCGTCGTAGTCCAGCAGCTTGGAGTGCTGGCGGCTCTTCCAGAGGCGGTACAGGCGGAAGTCGAAGTACATCTCGATCATTTCTTTACCTGCAGCACAGGACGGGAAACGGTTAGTTTAAGGTAGACACCCCCAGAAGCTAACCGCGCTGCCAACTCCAAAGTTCAAAGGTCAAAGCAGAACATCACAGCAGCTCACAGCAGTCCATGGATGTCTTTCAGTAGGTCTGCCTGGAGAAGCTCTAAAAACATCAGCTGAAGGTTTGCTGCTGACGGATCATTGGAAGATGGAGGAGAGTCTAAAGTTCCAGGAACCATCTTAGGCTACGTTCACATCAGCCTGAAGGGACCAAATACGATGTTTTCTGCTCGTCTGCAGCCTGGAGCAGATCTTTCCATGACTTTCCATGTCTGAACAGAACAGATCTGATGTCTGCGACCTGCTTGGCTCTGTGCTCCTGANAATAATCTGATCTTTTCTAATGCGATCTGTGTCTGAGCGGCCAGGTCGCATTCATCCGATCTGAATCATTAATACTGAACACAGGTCACTGTTCTGCATCTTTCACACTGAAGCAGAAAGAAAAACAACATGGCGGACGATGATGCGGATTATTTACATTGAAGATTGAGTTTTAAAGGTTGGGAAAGATCTCTAGATGCGCTCCAGCGCTACCATCCATGTTTACTTCCGGGCCGTTTCTCAATTCACGAGAACGTGAGTCCGTACTCGCTTTCTCGTCAAGGCCGCTCTTGGCAAGAACAAAGCAAAGTCTGGACGAGGCGAGAACGCGAGCACGCGGCACGCTGGTTGCCGCGGTCCTCTCAACTTTGGAAATCTTTTTTTAATTCTGCATTGAATCAGTTAATGGGCCATATAGTGACGCTTGAAAGTATAATATTTTCGCCTCAAATAATCTTAAAACAAAGTTTTATTAAACAACAGCAACAGAAAGAGAACTAACCCTAGAACAGACAAGTCTGCTGTGATGCATGCTAGGTAAAGCGGGCGGGGCGAGAACAACATTTGATTTGGTGCGTCCTCCATCTTGCGTTCTCAGCAATTGGAACAGTGCTTGTGCTGAGGCTGATGACGTGTCACGAGCTCAAGAGAACGCTCAAAAACGCATGTTGAGAAATGGCCACAGAGCACGCTGCTTTTGACATCATGGCGTCCTCTACTGCGCATGCGGGACACTTGCGTTGTATAGATGCAGTTCACACAGGAGATCACACACAAGTCGCATATATTTGGAAATGTAAACAGCAACGCCAAAAATATCGGATTTCACAGATAAATGGGAACGTAGCATTAAGGCCCGCGGTGGGAACGTAGCATTAAGGCCCGCGGTGGGAACGTAGCATTGAGGCCCGTGGTGGGAACGCAGCATTAAGGCCCGCGGTGGGAACGCAGCATTAAGGCCCACGGTGGGAACGTAGCATTGAGGCCCGTGGTGGGAACGCAGCATTAAGGCCCGTGGTGGGAACGCAGCATTAAGGCCCGTGGTGGGAACGCAGCATTAAGGCCCGCGGTGGGAACGCAGCATTAAGGCCCGCGGTGGGAACGCAGCATTAAGGCCCACGGTGGGAACGTAGCATTGAGGCCCGCGGTGGGAACGTAGCATTGAGGCCCGCGGTGGGAACGTAGCATTGAGGCCCGCGGTGGGAACGTAGCATTGAGGCCCGCGGTGGGAGCGTAGCATTGAGGCCCGCGGTGGGATCTTTGAAAATGAGCAGGAGATCAGGGACAGCTTCAAGGCCACTGGTGACGCAGGTTTGGTCAGATGTGAACCATAGCACGGTGGGTCAGGATCACACGTCCCTGTGGGAGTCTGTAAAGACGGTCTTGTGATGGGGGGGTTTATATATTCTGTGTCCAATTAAAATCCTCCTGATTGATGGGAAGTCTGAAGCTTTTTGCTGCTTTAAGAACCAAAAATGGATCCTGATCGTCTGCCTGAAACCCCCACAGATCCCAGAGTGGAGATTTCTCATGTTAATCAGTTTTCTCTGATAGATGAATGTTTTCCAAACTTTCTCTCTGAGTCAGTTTTCAATGACCTGTATAAATATCTGGTCTAAGATCCACTGATCTGTGAAGTTTCTGCATGTCTGCTGGAGTCAGACACGGGGAAACGTGTCCAAACAGACATGATGAGTCGATGGTGGAGCAGCGAATATTTCTGCCGCTTCTGATGAACAGACGTTTCAACTGGAGGGAAGGGAGTGGAATCCACAGTGTGTTGTTGTCATAGCAACAGCGTCTACTTTATTGATTGATTCATTAGGATGATATCAATCAGTGGGAATGGGTTTATCATGCTGATGAATAAAGCATGGCTTCATTTTCAAGGATCCAGCATGCTGAGGTGAGGGAATCAGCAAACCTGTGATACGGCTTTCTAATAACTTTATCACCTTTGCTTTACTATTAATGTTTAAACTTTCATTTATATTTTCTAAATCTTCTTAATGTTTTTCTCTTATTTACCTCAGAGTGAGATGTTAGCATTGATCACTGCAGCTACGGCTTCCTGTGTGATGGCTGTTCACGCCGTACGCCTTAAAGATGGCGCTTTAGTTCATCCGATGATCATGTTTCCATAGTAACCGACGCAGGACGGTAGTACTGAAGCTTTGTTTTTCTATCCATCTTTTAAAAATAAAGCAGCCGGTCAAAGTGTGTGGGGGGGCAGCTCTGGGTTCTGGCCTCCAGCTTCCAGCTGACATACAGATTATGAGCAGGAAGAGAAAACGACAGAAAGGAGGAGAGGAAGCAGAGCATAGCGGGTCAATAAAGCAGGGGGGGGGGGGGGGGGGTGCAGAGCGCAGATAATGATGGTGAGTGTAGAACAGCACTATTAGCATCACTAAGTGGTTTACTGACATGTTCACTGTGAGCTTTGCAACATGGCGGCTCTGAAATCCAGACCGAACCGTTTGTTTTTCCTTGTATTCCTTATTTCAGGCGTACAGCTCAGTGCCTCTCCTTACCGCCTGCTTCCCCTCCAGCCTGTGCATGAACTCCTGGAGTGCAGGAAACTGGAGGTGAGCATCAGAGGAAGATGCTTCTGACGGACCACTCTGTCCTGCTGAAGATGGAAGCTGCTGCTACTGCCTCAGACCTTCGCCTGCGTCCCTCTGAGAGGAGCGTCTTCTAATCGTCTTCACTCCCTATTGAGGTCATCGCTGGGCTGGATGATGACATCATCCACCTGGCGCCGCAAACTATGAGCCACCTGGAGAAGCACAGTGAGGATCATGTTCCTCCACTGCCTTCCATACCATCCATCTAGGTCTTTCAGTGGTGGACCAGCAGCTGACTTAGTGGACAGTGGACAGTCCAGCATTGAGAGACTGGAGACTTCTGCACCAACTATAACTGTCTATAGCTGTTTATCGGTTATTTATTCTCCAGTTTTAAACTGTTAAAACACATTACAGGATTTTATTGTTTCTCTTCACTATTATGTTTTTCTTAGACCTTTATCTAAGGTCCTTTTTCTATAATCTTATTGCTGTTGTAACACCAGGATTTCCCCATTGTGGGACAATAAAGGCATTTTCTATTCTATTCTATTCTATTCTATTCTAATAGTGTGGCTAACCTTTTTGATGAAATAAATCAAGATTTCATTTATTAAACTTAGCGCTGGACTGAAGGTTGATCTGAGTGAATGACATCTGTTCTCATGGGGGGTCCAGGGGTCTATTCTATTCTATTCTATTCTATTCTATTCTATTCTATTCTATTCTATTCTATTCTATTCTATTCTAAAGTTCTCAGATGACTCTGCAACTGCCTTTTCAAAGCTGAGGGTGAATCAGAGTACCGACAGTGGACAGAAAACCAGCAGGTCCATATCCTGATCCACACTGGGACGACTGGTGGAGGATTCCTGCAGGTCCCAGATGAACACTGAGGTCTAGAGCCAGAGGCTGAGGGTTCAGCTGAGCAGACCTGAAGGTCCATCTAACCTGGCTATGGTGGAGTTTATCTACAGCTAAGAGGAAGCGGATCTATCGGCCCGGTTCTATGAAATGTCCTCACCGAGGACCAGAGGTGGGACACAGAAGGACAATGGAAGAGTGTCCCTCCTGATGTATGGCTGTTTAACAGATTTGGACAAATCCTTCAGGGACAAACCGCCACCGTTCATCCGCTCATTCAACCGGACTCAGTGTGTGTTTATCAGTGTGTGTGCAGGACTCTCACCCTGGGCCGACAGCTCCAGCGGGGACTTGAATTCAACAATTGAAGGCCTCATCAGCCTCTTCAAAGTCTGAATAAGCTGCAAAACAAAAGGAAAGATAAAAACATTTTATTTTCAAATGACAGAGACAAGAATCATTTAGCAAAATAAAAACCCAAAACCAGATATAATAGAGCCACTGTGAGGAACGGAGGAGGAAGGGCTCCAAACGTTCTGCAGTCTGCTGCTCATTGGTCTCAGCTAGCTAGCTAGCTTGCTTGCTTGATTGCTTGCTTGCTTGCTTCCTTGCTTCCTTCCTTCTTTCCTTCCCTCCCTCCCTCCCTCCCTCCGGGGATAAATCACCAGGACCGGTGAGAAAGCATCCTGGTGCTCAGACAGTAGCAGTGAGAAATCAGTTGGAGAAAACCAGCAGAACCCGGTCCTCCTTCAATCATAGCGGCTCCAACACTTCCTCTCCGGCCGAAGCTCCTACCTGTGACAGTAAATAACTGAAGGAGCTGAAGCAGTGATCTTTACTCCCTAAATGATGCATGCCGTATCTTTAGCCCCTCCTTCATGCTCATCCTTGTGGCGGCTGGCAGATGATGTCATTTTCTATTTCTTTAATTTCAAACCTGTAAAATCCTTGCAACAAACTAACTAATAATAAAAGTAAAATGCTTTCTTTTGACAAAACTATGATGTTCCTCTTATATTTGGCAAATTTATGTGTGAATGTTTTGCAAAAATATGTTGCGGTGGATGATGGGGTTTAGCATCTTTTAATCATTCTAATGTTAATGAGCAACGCAGACATAATCCATTGATTGCTAGCAGTGCTGTCCATGTGTGTTAAACCATGTGGATCAAAGTGGAATCTGGAATAAATTGCAACTTGCAAAAAGTCCCGCGATCAAGACAGCTTTAAGGTAGGCCGTTTGGTTTTTAATTTTGCCCAATGCGACATGTTGACAGGCTTTGCTTAAGTAGGTTCAACTCATTTGCGCTAAGAGGTGGGGTTCATTGTGCTATGTTGACTTTTTATCATTATATTCCTCAAAAAAAGGTATACTTCAAACTGTGTGTCTGTACTCACGTTTTGCTTCTCGGTGGAGAGTGTTAAATATCACTGTAAACCGTATTTCAATACAAGATGGAAGAGTCGCATGATGCTTGTAACCTAGTGTGAAGACTTTGGAAGGCATTCAATTGACTCTGATGGTTGTGTGTTAAGGTTCACAATTCACCACTTCTACTCTCAGTGTTGTTAGTATCAGTAGGACTGCTGGTTCTGTTGACTGATGGAACCATGGTGTTTGCATTATTCCATTTCATTGCCCACATACCACATAGACTGACAGTGAAAGCCTACACACCACTGAGCTTTAGATAGAAAGCCTCCTAACTTTGGTCTGAGGAGAGAAAGTCTCCCAGAAATCCCATCATTTCTGGACCTTTCAATGTAAACTCAAAGGCTCTGTGATTTCTCTGCACCAAATGTTTTTAAGTGGATGTAATTAAACCTTCTCCAACCTGAGTGTGTAAATTCCTCACCAGGAAGTTTAATTGTTCCTGTTTGGATTAAAGAAGGGTCATCTGGATCTTTCAAACTATTAAAGCAGCTGCTTTAGCAGAAAGGGAGGCAGAGATGCAGTTTCTGCAGGTGGTCCAGCTATTCTTAGCAGCTCTCCAGCTGAGTTTGCAGAGCCACACAGGCAATGATGGGGGGTGGGGGGGTGGGGGCAGGAAAATTGTTAAATGCAGTGAATCAGCCCTTCCCTCCTCATGCAACATGTTCCAGACCTCTGAGGAGGAGAGGCTAAATGTCACACTGAGCAGCTCTGTGCTCCGTTCACAATCACTGCACAATTTCTAACACAGAAAAACGACAGCTTTCAAGGTTTAAAGGGGATATTTACTGTTTGGGTTTAATAGAAAAAATGAGAAGATGCCAAGAACATCCCTCTAAAAGTATTTAATGAATTTAAAGAATAATTTCAGGGTCACAGTGGGAAAACCAATGTAGTGTTTCTGTTGCATAAACGTTAACTTATTTCAAATTGTTCCTGACTCATGTTGGGAAGAGGGTTGAA
>NW_015151747.1:48345-50802 GCF_000732505.1 Cyprinodon variegatus
AAAAGTATTAGTTTTTTTTGGTTTGTTTGCGTGTTTATTTCCTTGTTATTCTGTTTGAATGTTGCTCGTGTTGTTTATTGTTGGTATTTGCCTAAGTTCATGCTGTTTTGGGAGTGTGTGTTGAGGGCATGTGAGTTTCACCCTGAGTGATAAGGCTGTTGTGTTTACTGAAGTGTTGTGCTGCATCCCTAGCGGAGTTGTTGTAGAATAAATAAACACCGTTGATAAACAGTCAACTAAGCCTGATTGTTAGTAACACTCACCGGCGTTACAATATTATACACGCAAGCGTCACTATATGGCCCATTAACTAATTTAATGCGTAATTAAAAAAAAGATTTCCAAAGTTGAGAGGACCGCGACAACCAGCGGACCTCCAAGGCTAACGGCAGCCAGGGCTAATGTTAGCCCGTCTATATCTCTCTGCATAGTTGTGTGTTAGCCCGTCCGCAGAGCCAGGGACGGACTAACGCAGCCCGGGCTGGCGTTAGCCCTGGCTCTGCGGATGGGCTAACGTTAGCTGGTACAGCTGTCAGTCTGGAGAACGGAAAAGTCTGCTCTATTGCATGCTGGGTAAAGAGGGAGGAGCCAGAACAACATCCGGGGACTTTGTCCGTTCTCAGTCTGTTGTTCTAGTGCATTGGAACAGTACAAGGGCTGAGGATGATGACGTTTCACAAGGACGCACAAGTACACAGATTGAGAAACAGCCATAGTTTAACAAAAGGAATCACTGGTGGCGCACCGCATCACCATGGATATGACCATCAGGGTCTCTGTTCATGAGGCGATGGTTTCATTGTCACATCAACTGCTGCAATGTTTTTCTGACTTGGTGTGACTTAGCTTTTGTTTGGACCCTATCAGATTAGCAGCTAGCTTTAGCCACGGCACCAAGAGGTAAGATGTTTCCCTTTGGCTCAGAAATGCTGATAAAATCCTGGTTATACGATGAGCAGAAGCTCAGTTGGACCATTTTAACCCTTCATGCTCCAACAGGGAGCGTCTTCCTGTCCAAGGGTTGCTGTCGGCTGGTTCTAAGAGATCCAACCAGATTTAATCAGCCTGTAGTTTCCAAGCAATTTCATGCACTGATGATGAATTTGACGCTTTTGATTGATCTGGTTACCGTGGGAACGTTCCTGTTCATTGTACACCATAGTTATTTCTGAATATATATGTCTGTATCCTAACTCTGAGGTAAATGTTATCCACTTAGGATCCACCTGTGCCTCCAGGTGAGGAACTCCTTTCTTTAATCTGATGTTATATTAATGCTTGGATCCAAACCTCGACCAACTCATCGCAGCCTGATGGATAGACAGCAGTGACCTCTGACCCTGCAGACCAGTCAGAGGGGTTTGGACTGAGACTCCGTCATCAGATAGAGGAGCATAGCTGGGATTTCTGCAGCCTGCTGCTGACATTTGCAAACAGCTCTCAGGTGTGAATGTGTTCCTCCTGGATAGAAATGGATGCAGCTTCAGGCTCCTTTATTCAGATAAAATCATTTCCTGCAGAACAGATGATGAAGTCCCTCATCTTAGAAACATTCATTTCCCACTTTATTCCCGTCAGGCAGAAGCAGTGGGAATGTTCTTTGTTTAGCGTCTGCAGGTTTGCTGCTAGCTCAGTTATTATGTTCAGCAAAAACACCTGTTAATATACACCAGGAGCTCTTTCTTAAAGTCTAATCATTTGCCTAAATATTCAGTATTCTGTCTTTAGAGACTAGCTTCATCTTTTGTTGTTCCCTCCAACTTTAGCTTTGCAGAAATGGTCCTCATCGTTTCATTATTGTTCCTTATTGAGAAGTGTGGATGCAGATAGCAGGGAATGGACGCATGTGTTTGTTCCTGTAGTGCAGCAGGTCTGGAGGGGCATGGTGTCTAAATATGAACAGTTTGGTGGGTGGGCATATTCTAGGCTCTCTGAGTGTCTCTGTGTGATTAGAGTGTCAGTCTCTGTGGGGGAGGAAGAGTTGTAGAAGAAGGAAAAGTAAATGTGTGAACATGTAATTAGAGTGAGAGCTGGAGGTGCTGCCTGTGCAGCTTAATATAGTGGCTGTCAAGAAGTCATCACTCCCTATCTTTGGAAAAGTGTTGCTCTTCACCCACTGCTGCCTGCCGCCGTGCCTCTTCCCCCCCCACGACCAGCAACAGATGCAGCAGAAAAAGGTTCTGCACTGATAGAGAACTTCATGACTGGGATTATTTAAACAATTATTTCTCCACAGCAGAGACTCTGGTCATCCTCTGTAAACGAAAACATGATTTGCAGCGTTCTGCAGAGTGAAGGGAGAAAGTCAGCGCAATCTTTCAATGATTTACCGCTCATGGTAACAGTTAGCATGGTTTACCGGCTCATGGTAACAGTTAGCATGGTTTACCGGCTCATGGTAACAGTTAGCATGGTTTACCGGATCATGGTAACAGTTAGCATGGTTTACCGGCTCAT
>NW_015151747.1:54211-55518 GCF_000732505.1 Cyprinodon variegatus
ACTCATATTTAGCTGTCCGATAAAGCAAAGCGTCTGCAATGAATGGCGGTCCTGGAAGCTTCAAACCTTTTCTCCATTAGCACTTCCCAGCACATAGCAGCCCATTACGTGGATCAGGTTAGGCTCCGGGTTCAGTTTGCTCATCAGCCTGCTGAGACGCCGCCAGAACCTGAAAACACGACACAAAGACAAGGTAAAAAAACAGTCAGTAAGAACCGTCAAAGGCTGAAACACAGAGAAGCATCCATCTTCCCAACAACCCCAATCAGCTTCCTTACAACATATTCTAAGTTATTCCGTCACACAGAGCTCTGATAAAGAACTTTACACTCTATATTGACTAAACTTTAAAAGCTTAGGAATTTTTCAAGCAACTAAAGATTCATCAATAGTCTCTATAAATTCAAATTAACGGATAAACCAGATGAATAGTTAAAGACAGCTGGAAAGAGACGGGAACAACATGAAGGCTAAATATAAGGATAATAACGCTTTATTTACACAATTAAAATAGAATAAGTTATTAATGTAAAGCAAGTGTCGGCTAAAAACCGTGAAATGAGGAGCTTGTTATATTGTAATTGTTCTTTATCTGACACAGAACATCAGATGTTGTTAAAACCCCACAGCTGAATAAAATCCTCCATGTTCTGAATGGAAGGTAAACTCCAGCCTTATTGTGGCTTTAACCTCCACAGAGCCACAGCATCAAGGTGAGCTCCGTCCTGCAGTCTGTCTCTGCAGGACAGGTTAACGGCCATCTTTGCTTCATCATTAAAACATTTAAAAGTCGGCCTTTGGCTAATTTCTTCTATTCTGGCAAACTTCTATAAATAGAGCATTTATAAAAACCATCCCAAAAAGACTAAAAACACTAATTAAAAGCCTAAAAATGGTCTTTAGTCTTATTCGTTCCATAAAAACACGTTTTCAGACGGGCCTCAGAAAGGTGTTTAAAAAACCTTGATAAATAACCAATAAAAACCAGTTTATGGCGATGACGCCGTGTAAAATCCTCCACTGTAGATCACCAGTTGGTTTTTTAATTGGAGGCATGTATAAGAATGAGAAGTTTTTCCGTCCAGATGCAGACCGGCCGGCTCTGAATGTGTGTTTGGTTTATTCATTTAGTGCTAAAAGGCTTTCTGCTCCATATTGGATCAAACCATTCTCTGAGGGTCCTGCTGGAGAGCAGAGGTCCGCTTTGCTCAGTGAAACAAGGATCCAGCCATCTTTCTGGCTGTTTTTCTTCAATGTTCTCCCCATTTCAATAAAAAAAAAAAAAAAAAAACACGGTCTAGATCTGA
>NW_015151747.1:57413-59294 GCF_000732505.1 Cyprinodon variegatus
TCAGATGCTCAGAAGCTCCTGCTGCTCTGATGCTGCAGGACCTTCTGCTGCACCTTGATGCGCGTCAATCATTGACTTTGCAAGTAAACTTGCTGCTTCTGCTGCTTTAGGTGTGAACGTAGCATGAGAAGCAATGAGTTGCCATGTTTTATGATGTGCAGCTTAACAGCAGTGAGCAGCTGAGCGGGCATGCAGCTGTTGCTCTGTTAGAGCTCATCTTTGCTCTTCTGACAGAAAGTTTAAGCATTAAAAAATGATCCAGTTATAATGATATTAATTTCAGAAATGAACTTTTCAGTTTTGGTTCTTCTGAGCCTAAACGTTTGTTCTGAACTGTTGCTGCTGCTGGTTGCTCTGTCTGATGATCAGCTACAGCTTGGCTTTGCTTTCTAAGGTACCTGTGGTCCAAAGGTTCTTAGAGGATGAAATGGTTTTAGCATGAAGTAACGGAGGATGGTCTCCAGGCTGCTGGCTGTCGGTTACCTGGCAGAAGATCAGCATGTTCCAGATTCTGCAGCCTTTCCTGTAGGAACTCAGCTTCTTCTCTATCTCCTCTGGAGGGAAACCAAAGTGAGGCGTCACTTTTCACACTCAGCTTTCTGGTGAGAAACATGAATTCCTCCAGAACCAGTGAGTCATCTCTGCACTCAGCCTCCTCTAAACTCACATCCTTTAACAACATGAGGCGCTGTGAGCATTCAGAGAGGAGGAGCAGAACTTACCCAGGATGTCATCAAAGGTGGCGTGTTCATGGTCCTTTAAACACAACATTAAAAACATGCATTAATATTCTGCTAAACAACCAACAGGAATAGATATCAGCTCTCAGTTTGGAACTTCAGCACCTTCTAATTCACTTTGGCTGAATTCAAACTACGTCTAACAGTAGAAATGGAAAGAAGCGGCGATGAATGGGAAACGCCTCAATCACTTCACGCTAACATCAGGATCACTGCTGCGTTTTAAAGGGGCTCAGCCGTAGCATCACTAGCTGTGAACCTTCCTCTCTGGCCGTTTTCCTCTAATTAAGACAAACCTTTCAGAATCTCTTAACTTCATGAATTACAGCAGAACAGGTTAGCTGAGAAACAGTCAGGTTTCCATCGTTCCACCAATCAGCTGCTTTTATTTAACCTGAGTGGAAAACTTCCACAGTAAAAAAACAGGCGTCCTTCAGTAGACCGCGTCTTTAAATAGCAGAAAAGGTTAGTTATGAAAAGTCTGTTTTTATTCTGATTTACATCAAAAGCTGCTAAAATAAAATGTTCATCTTTCAGCTTCCTCACTGAAGAGTGTGATGCTCACTGGGAGCAGCTGAGTTCCAGTGTTTAGATTGGTCCAACCGTCTGATCAGGGCTTTGATACCCGCTACAATGCAGTGATGCTTCACCCAAAATATGCTCATTTCTAACACGTCAGAAATTTCCCACAATGCACCAGACCAGCCGACAGTAACGGAAGTAAGTTAGCATTCAGTACTCACGTATAGAATAGGGATGATGGAGGGATCGTCCCTCCGGATGATGTTGGGAACATATTCGGCCTTCGGTACTTTAGAGGAGATGAGCTGTGAAATAATAATAACATCATTAACGGCTGCGTCAGACGCAAGAAGAAGAAGAAGAAGAAGAAGAAGAAGAAGAAGAAGAAGAAGAAGAAGAAGAAAGCTGGAAAACAACAGAACTAAACGTGTAACATTAGAAGGTGATCCGTGCTTTTCACAACAATTCATTCATTTAAAAATAAAGGGCTAGTCAGAAATAAGAAGTTTGACAAGTCCAGTTAGAAGGAAAGGAAACTTCACAACATTTAGGATTCAAGAAGAATTTTACTTTAATTATAACATTAATCCATAAAACTCTGAGTCCTCTAGATCCTCTA
>NW_015151747.1:61438-62706 GCF_000732505.1 Cyprinodon variegatus
AAGGAGCTCATTTTGAGCCTGGATCCAGATTTATTGTTGATTCTGTTCATAGTGGAGAATCTGTGGAAGCTCATTGGTAGAATTCCCTTATGACAGAAAGAAGGCCACGATTCACACCATTTTATCCTCTGGAGGAGGGAAACATTTATTAAAATTCATAATTCCTACTGCTGTCTTTAACACTTCATAAGTTTATAGGTTCATTTGAACATTTCTTTAAACAGCAGAATATTTTGGCTTAAACTCCATGAAGGTTTTAGTTAATGTTGGAATCAGCCTTTCTTTATTGGTTCGGTTGATATTAAGCTTTGAATTAATTTCAGGAAGAAATAAAAGTTTACTGACCATAACTTTAGGCGGGATGAAATCCTCTCCTTGGCAGGACAGCCTCTCCTCCTCCCACTCAGCATCCTCACCCAACCCTTCATCCAGAGTCCCTGAGGAGGTCTGCAGCTCTGCACCTGCCGCACACACCAGAGCAAGGGTGAGAGGAGCGGGGCGCACCCCGTTATTAGCCCCCTACCTGGAGGAACGCAGCAGCCTCCCTCTGCACCCCCCCACATAACCAGACATGACACCATGCAGCAGGCGGGTTGGCAAAAGGCAGGCGGCAGGCGGGTGGCGGCAGGCAAAAGGCGGGCGGGTGGCAGGCAGGTGGGGGGCAGGCAGGCGGAATGAAGATGGCTCTGTGGATCAGGGCGGATCCTGACGGACGGAGGAGCAGCGCCTGTGGAGATCAGCGAGTGTTCGTTCCATCTGTGTGGAGGTCTACATGTGGACCTGTGTCACCATGTAGGTGGGGGCGTCCTTTATATAAAGCCTTCCAAAAGTATTCATACCCCTTAAACTTCACATTTTGTCACATGACCAACGACTAACCGATGCGCTGCAGTGTTTTATTTGTCCCAGTCCACTGAGCTGGGATGTAAAGTCCCTCAGAGCGTTAGAGAAGAAACAAGGACGTCTGATTTCCTGTGGAGCGTCTCCAGACCACAGCATCTCCCAGACCTCCAGTCAGTCATCCGCCTCAACATGGTTATAGATCAACTGCAAACCTTCTCTGTCAAAGTTATGGAGGATCCTTGTTTCTCTGCAGCAGGGGCAGGACAGTCCGACCGGACGGAGAGATGGACTGATAACGGCTAATAGCAGCCATTCAATGGTTGATCCCAATCCGTTCTCCAGACGGTCTGTAGACTGACCTCTGCAGCATCAGCATCTACAGAAAGTCCTGTTCAGGGATGTTCTTCATCCAGACTGACTAAAGC
>NW_015151747.1:64006-66031 GCF_000732505.1 Cyprinodon variegatus
TCCACCTATTTCAGTGTCAGTATTTTAATGTTTGTTTCGCGTTTCTAGTTTAGGATGTTTGCTAATATTGTTGCACACATTTAGTGAAACCGCTGTGAGAGGATTTCAGGATGACCGTTTGTCTTTTCCCAGCGGGGGGGTGGGGGGGTTCCTTCTGAATATTTTTGTATTTGCGTAAATATTGCATATTCGAAAAATGAAAAAAGCAGTACATAAAAATACAATTAAATATCCTTTGGAGCATTACTCTGACTGCTCTGATGGTGTCTGATGATGATGTCACTCCAAACAATGCAGAGAATGGAAAACGTTTCCATTTCTCCAAAAAAATGACGTCATTTAGCATTCTTTAATGTTTTAAGTAGATAAAAGTAGATAAAGTATTTTCAGAACCATTTTTATGTAGTTTTAGGTAATCTGGATCTTATTGTTCTGTTTGTGCGGGACGGATCGGGTCTTTGATGGGCGCCACGTCCGTCTCAGGCAGCTCATGGCGCTCGCTGCTGGGATTCTATTCAGGCTCTAAAACCTCAATCTAAACACTATCAGGTAGAGAAAACCTTATTTAATCAGGATCAAATGGATCAAATGTTTTTATAGGCTTCTGATGTCACTATGAACCTTTGATGAAACAGTCTAGATAAGAAGCTTTAAATTATTCATAAACTAGTTTAGCTTAGAAATAATTCATACCTCAATGAAACGGCTGAAAAATGCTTGTTATTAAAACGTATAATATACCAATTCCCCTCATAGAAGCTCTCGCCATCATATTAAGGTATCACTGAAGAAAGTAACGCCAATGCATTTCTATAGAAAATGAACATAGAGTGGTAAATAGTCACCATAAAGCTGCATGGTACTTTTAAACAAAGAGATGAAACCACATAATGAGATGATTCCTCAACTGATGGAACATTTGAATAAAAATAATAAAACACCAACATAGAAACAGAGTGAAACGATTCTATGATCTGAAGCAGCCGCAGGGTTTCATGAGGCCAAAGCTTCATCGTTAGGCGGGAAAACAATCCAAACTTTATTCTTATAAACAGGCTGAAGTCATGATTTGTGACGCAGAGAAACAAACGGAGCTTCAGCTTCGTCTGAACTTCAGTTTTAGACGTTTTGCTCAGAGATGAGATGAACCTTCAATGAAAGAGTTTTATTCACCTAAAGGTTTGTTACCATGAAAAAGACCAAATATTTGCTTTGAAATCACCTCTGATGTCGGGAATCATTTCATCTAAAACAGTTTGGACAGAGGGAGGCGCTGCAGGCGCTGCAGGTGCTGCAGGCGCTGCAGGCGCTGCAGGCGCTGCAGGCGCTGCAGGCGCTGCAGGTGCAGCGAGGAGCGGCTGATGGACCTCCATCACATTTAGAAATATTAACCTCAGTTTCATCGTTTTTCAATCCTCCTGCTCACATTAAGCCGGGTGAGCATTAGCTCTGCAGGATTCAACCTGTCACACTGCTAAGCTAGGCTAAGCTAAGCTAATAAAGCTACCAATATGGACTGATATGAAAGGCTTAAATCTGGAACAGTTCCTGTTTCTTTATTTGCTGCTGGTAGAAACGATGAAGGTCTATTCTACTCTAACCAGGGGCCCGTATCAGGTGGAAAAGTAAGGAAGATCCTAAGGGCCCTTGATTGAGGTGGGGCCCCAAAGAAGAGGATGTGTCCCAATAGAATAAAATCAATAAAATAAATAATTTTCGTTGTTCCTCATCTTTCAGCAGCAAACTGAGAAACGAAGCAGGAATAAATTCACCATCCAGGTTTTTTTATCCACCAGTTTGTAAAATAACCACTATGTTGTTTTCCTTTAGAAGTTTATTAAAGTGTACAGATATCCAGTTATTATTTCATTGATATTATTTTAAATCTCCGCTGGTTAAAACTGATGCTGGGTATAAAAATGCTGTTTTTTTTTGGGGGGGTGTGCAAGGCGGCGCGGCGGTTAGCACGCATGTTTCACTTACGGGGGCCTTAGTCCTCGACTCGGGTTCGAATGCGACCTGTGG
>NW_015151747.1:67597-69674 GCF_000732505.1 Cyprinodon variegatus
GCTGAGTCAAACTGAGTTTTTGTCAACCTGAGTTTAACATTGTTTTCTCTTTCCCTCTCGGCAGGAAGTCATCCTGCTAACTGGATCTCTAGGACCTTCTCTCCCTGGAAGGATCAACTGAGCTTCAAACTGAGCTGGGGTTCAAACAGGAGGTTTGGATCCACTTTCCCCAAGAGATCGTTTGAGCTTCACAATGAGAAAGGGATTATTCTCCACTACGACCCGTTCAAGTCCCGCAGGAAATCTGAGTGGCAGTCAGTTTCTCCGTTCTTCAACTATCAACAGCATTCTGGGTAAACCCTGTTCCGCCCTCCACCGAATCAGACCAACACTGGAACCACGGCACACAGACAGGAGTCAACGATACAACAACTTCTCTGGAAACGTGAAAATCCTCTTCTCCAAGTTTCTCGAGTCAAATTTCCCACTGAGCCTGAACTAACCGCTGTGTCTTCCCCTCACCTTGCAGTTCCAGTTGAGGAGTGTTCAGAGCAACACTTCTCCCCTTGTTTTACTTCTTCAATAAAACCGTTAAACCTTTCCCCTGGTCTCTCTGTTCGGTTTTCCGCATTTTTGGGTCAGAACTTTGTAACATCATGACAAAATATTCACTGAGCTCCCAGCAGACTTAAGAATGCTGAGAAAGAGGTGGTCTATATTTGCTAATGAAAAGCCAAACACGCCATCGTTATGTCCTGGAAGCTAAGGAAGCGCCGTCTGTAGACGTCTGGTCCAAAGCACGGTCCAACACGCTGGCCACGGAAAAACTGACTCGCGCTCAAAAGGTGAAGCTACCGAGTTTCCACAAAGTTTGGGACAATTTACAGACTTCCAGCGAATTTTATAAGATGCTTAATCAGCTGGATATTTAACTTCTAACTTCTATTCTAAGAGGGTTTTCTTTCCTTTCTCTCCCTTTTTCTTTCTTTTTTTCAATGTTGTTTTGTTTCTGTTTTGTTTTATTTTAGTATTTTCCTTCTATGTTGCTAAACACATTTAATAAATAAAATTCTAAAAAAATAAATAAAAAATATTGACTGAGAAGCAAAAGGCTGATTTCCATAGAAAGATAAAGTTTATTTATAGTCTCTGGATTCAGCGTCTCTGAGCTGGAATCCTCCTCAGACTGATTCATCTGCTCTCACTCTTCAGTTAAAACTGCTCAGCAGGTCTATAGAACTATTTTCACTAGATTGCAAGATGCCCTTAATCCCAGGTATGGTTGGTCTTAGTGACTGAACCACCAGGGGGCGACTGATGAACGACTTTGTTTAAATTAGAATCTGGACCTGAGCAGGACGCAGACCGACGTGTTATAGACTGACTTTGGCCACAAAACAGACGTCAACATGGGAAAAAAGGAGACTGGGCTTAAAGTTAAACTGAAATACCAAATCTAGGCTGCAGGAACCGTCGGGAAGGCTGCCGGACTTTAACTAGACCACTGTGCTTAAACCATCACTGATGCTGAGAACCAGTCAGTCTTCTATTGCTGCTTTTATCGAAGTTTTCTATTCGGTGAAAATTTGCAACAAATACGTTTGAAATTCAGCTTTTTATAAATAAACAACTAAAGTCGTGTTTTTTCCTTTGCTGTATGACTCAGTTAATAAAAGTAGAATACTGTTAATCTATATAAAGACTACTTTTACCACTAGAGACTACTGGTAACCATTATAGACTACTGGTAACCATTATAGACTACTATTAATCTTTAAAGAGTACTGTTAATGTATATAAAGATTGTTATTAACTAGTGAGGTTTCCACTTCATAAAGTTGTAGCCCTAGACCACCACAGACTAGCCATCTGCTAACGATACTGAAATGCCATATTTCATGGAAAATTAACCCATTAAGCTTTCCTGAGGCAAAGAACATCTGGGCAGCAGATGCACGGCGTTACGATGCTGGAAATGGATCTGGAAAATGGACGACTGGTTATCCAGGACCAGAACTTAGCGAAACAGTTTCTGCAACTTCTGACGAGATAAATAGCAAAGCACCACGAGAGAAGCTGATTGGACCTCACGAAAGAAGCTGATTGGACGCTACGAAAGAAGCTGATTGGACGCTAC
>NW_015151747.1:72424-74302 GCF_000732505.1 Cyprinodon variegatus
CAGCTCGTTTTCCTTAGATAGAAAACTTCGAATCAATCTGACTGGATGATCTGGAACTGTGGAAAACTCCCTTGGCAACCATGGTGGAGGAGCAGCATCGCCCCCTAGTGGGAGGTTAGTGAAAAGGGAACGTCTGTCGTCATCTTCTGATCTAGAGCAGAAATATCTCCTTTAGGAAATGACTGTCACTCCTGGATGACATGAAGAGGCCTTTAAAATGATGTAAGCAGCTGTGTTTCTAAATATTATGTGATCTTGCGGTCTAAGCCCTACATCGCCCCCTAGGGTTGACCAGAATATCCTGCAGGGAAAATCTAGACAGTTTAAAATGCCGCTAACAGTGTGTAGACCGTCGCTCTGCTCGGCTCACCGCTGTGTTGAAGGTGGACGCGTTAGAAACCATCTTTAAGCAACTTGGTCAAATTTCCTCACATCATTTTTCATAAATAGAAGGAATGAAGATCGTTTGACTCAAAGTGTGAATAAATGACATTAAATGGTTAGAAATCAGTCAGCTCATTTCCTCATTAGCTACAAACGTTCCTCATTTTGATTCTAAGGATTCATGAAAACAGTGAGTTCATAGAAACACCGTAGTGGTGACAGTGGCGTCGGGTGTTTGCCCTGAAGTCGAAGGATTGACGGTTCAACCCCGGCTCTGGCTTTCAGTGTCGTTGTGTCGTTAGGCAAGACACCTGCATTGTCTGGTCAGCGTCATATAAGTACGTCCCATTTACCATAGAACAGGATTATCTCCACCTTCGCTTCTCCTTTCAATCTATCATCTTTTCCCTGCAGAAATAAATCCACTTTCTCCAGATCTGACCCAGACTTTGAACCTTCCACGCTGACATCTGCATTTCTACGTCACGAGGTCTGGACTAGGAGTCTGATTTAATGCTGGGTCAGTTCAGCGGCCATCTTGTCCTTGGACAGACATGAAGATTGATTGTAACAGAGAGGAACTTTCACAGCTACGTTCAGCACCAGACAGCACAGCACAGCCAGAACACAGTACCTCTCCATCATGGCGGCTGTCTCCTGCTCTCTTTTGCGCCTCTTTCGCTCAGCAATGCCACGGAAAGCCCTGCCAGGACGTCAAAGGGTTTTCAGTGGGTTTGTTGGGAAATCAGGTTGGATGTTTTTCTGCTTTCTAGCTGCCTGCTTCTGCCTGAACCCAAACTGACCCAGGTTAGACAGGTAGGATCTAAAACATGTCATTGGTTGGTCACACTGAGAAGCTTCTGATGGAGTCCAGCTGGGTTCAGCCATGGAGCGCTATCAGGATAAAATGGAGAATTTAGCTGGAGAAGCTCTGAGTCAATGAGGGTTCGGCTAACTCTCTGCTGAACAAACCAACCACAAACACGGAGCACAAAGCAGAGCGGTGAACATGGAGGAGGAGAGGAAACAGGACAGCATACGTATGCTGGCCTGACAGAACATCCTCAACATCGACTCTGAGGGCCGTTCACATCCAGCCTGAATGAAGCACTGGGCTGAACTATCATTGCTCTGCAGATTTAACCTGCATTATTTCCCATGAGAGGATGAATGATGGATGGATGAATGATGGGTGGATGAATGATGGGTGGTTGAAGGATGAGTGGATGAATGATGAGGGGATGAACAATTGGTGGATGAATGATGAGGGGATGGATGATGCTGGGTGTCTCTCCTCAGGAAGTCCATAGCGGCTCTGACATGTCCTACAGAATGAGAATGATCTGACAGCCAGGAAGAGGCGGCGTCCTGTAGGCCTGGTTACACTGACTGTTGATGAGTCCAGTCCCTCAGCGCTGTACGCCCCTCATCATCTCACCCATCATCTCCCACATTCCTCCCCCATGGACTCATGAAAGCGTAGAAATGTTAGCG
>NW_015151747.1:74927-77095 GCF_000732505.1 Cyprinodon variegatus
ATATATATATATATATATATTGTTTCAGTGGAATATTTCCATCTAAAATGTTTTCTTTCCATTAACATGAGAGGGGGAAAAAAATCATGATAATAGAAATGAAATCTTTACTAAATCAATGAATGTTTAATGAATCTATGTATTGATTTTAAATCTGGGTGGAGTAAAAATGAAATAAAAGATCTTTAAAAGAAGCTGAATTTATTGAATGGGGAGCTTTTTTCACCAGCTGCAGCCTTCTGCGCCTCCCTCTGATCGAGCCAACATGGCTTACAGGATAAGGCCGAGTTATGGGAACGTCGGAGCGCAGAGGAACTCCTTCCTTTGTGAAGCTAGCAGGGTTTTTCAGAGGAATGAATCCGTGTTTTCAGCCAGGTTCTCCCCTGCAGAGAGTCCAGGGAATGAGGCGGCTCTAAAGGGACTCGGCGAGAGGATGAAGGACGAGCTCTCCCCCCGGGATTATCCTGACTCTCTGAGGGAGGAGTTAGCTCAGGACTGACCTTGGCCTTCAGGAGCAACGCAGGGAGCGGGTTCCTGCTGCTCCCTGCCTATAGAGGCTCAGAGGACGAAGTCAGAACTCCTTCCTTAATCTGGTCCTGAAGCGATGCAGCTGGAACGACACTCCCAGGAGGAGAAGGATCGTCGTTTCAGGCATCAGCTCGTTTCTCCTGCGGTGGAGAGGGACGTCGCTAGAATAGCGTGCTATCACTCTGGTTGACATTGAAAAGGAGGTCAGACAGGTCCTCCTTGGTCAACCTTCCCCTAGTGACTGTCCCATTGATGGTCTGTTTGTTCCAGGTGCTCTGAGAGGGAAGGTCTTAGAGTTTTGTCATGGTCCTGGTGTTACTACGACCTTTAGTGTTGTTCAGACTCAGTTTCGGTGGCCTTTCTGTCTGCAGATGTGCAGGAATCTGAGACATCCAAAAGACCTCCTCCTGGCTCTCTGCAGCCTCTACCCACCCTGCCGCAGCCATGGTCTCACATTTCCAGGTTACCACAACGTTCTAACAATCATTGACAGCTGTTCCAAAATAATTCATTTGGTTCCTCTGCCCAAACTCCCTCTGCTAAAGAAATGGAGGAGGTCCTCATCCGCGGGGTTTTCAGCTCCATGGTCTCACATTGTTTCAGACAGGGGTCCCCAGTTTGGATCTGGAGGGTCTGCTCTTTGTTAGGGGTCTCTGTCAGTCTGTAACAGACGGTCAGACAGAGAAGGCCAACCAGGACATCTGCATCCTCTGTGAGGCTGACCCCACTGAGCGGGCCCTGGGTGGAGCAGGCTGTAAACTCCAGCACCACTTCAGGACACTTTAATGTGTCTTATGCAAATAAAAACCTGAATTTCCCGTCTTTTATCTATTTTAGTTCTCCGTAAGAGTCTGACTAGCCTTTAGCTTAAGCTTCCTTCTCACAGACTGTTGAAAATACAAACTCTGCTGTAAAGCTGAAATAAATCGTTAATAAAAGAAATTGTCAAGAAAATGAAGATTTTTCATTTCAAAATATTCTGACGGTAAATGAGATTTTTAGTATCGTCTAAACTTTTCCATCAGTTGGTGGGATGGAGCATCTGCTCCCGCCGCGCTGGTTTAGCATCAGCTAACGGTTTAGCATGAGCTAACGGTTTTAGACTCCCGGCCCGACAGCAGCTAAAGTCGCGCTCCAGGCAGGTCCTTTTTCTGTAGCATTCGGTGATCCGTGCTTCGCTGCAGCTGATTATTAAATCCTCATCCTGATCACCCTAAAGGCTGCGGGCTTCAGGGACATGCAGACTACAGCACAAAGCCACAGCAGCAACAGGATTCCAGACATGAAATCTAATTCACAGTTAGAGAAAAAAGGCAAAGCAGGGAGAAAAACCAAGAGCGAAGGCGTTTGGAAGGTTTACTCACGATATGCTGCAGTGGAGGTTTGGAGGGCCGCCAGGAAGCAGAAGGAGACAGAGAAGAAGAAAAGGTGAAGGACAAGTTAGCAGCAGGGTCGCCGTAAATACTCTACAGCTCTATTATTAGAATATCTGCACCCGGACGTAGACTGGAAGAAGTTAGAAGCAGCAGGAACAGATCAGAGCTGCTCATTGCCAACATTTAATGGGTGAGGATCAATAACTCTGCAACGCAGCCGTCATGGAGGCCATGTCAGCGCCGTGCATCACGCCGATGCAGGCA
>NW_015151747.1:79359-81053 GCF_000732505.1 Cyprinodon variegatus
CAAACGTTCTGGAAAATATTAGCGTTTCGTGTTCGTTTTGACTTTGTGTGGACGGGGCCTCAGGACAGTGGTTCAGTTTTAAATGGACAGCATCAAACAGTGAGTGGTGGTGAAGGCGTGTTTCTTCTGTACTCACGCCTGCATGGTGGTGGTGGCCGTCTGAAAGCTGAACATGTTCTCCTTGGGGAACCAGCTATTAGACCCGTCATCTGAAAAGACAGAACAGGATGGAGGAGGCGAGTCACAGACAGAGAGAGAGATGAGGCTAAAGATTAAATTACAAAGTTAAGTTTATACATTTTACTCTATCAACAACAGATCTACTTTTCTGAAAAGACCCGCCCTCTGTACTTCCCGAGAGGGAATGCCTTTTAAACACTTGTGAGAGGATGCACGAGTCCTTGTGCAAACTGTTAAATTAGCTGTTTGCATCGCTCATATTTTCCCACTATGTCAGACTCACCAGTGCTCAGTGAAAATGGGGACGAGCACGAAGGACGGCTCTACGTAAACTTATCACTAGAATGATTGACAGTTAGAAGGACCACTTGGTTGAAGCAGCATTTCATTCTCTACCTTTGTTGTCAGTGGACGTCCGGTCCTCGCTGTAGACCCTCTCCAGCTTCTTTCGGTGCTTTTCTCCATCCTGTGGGGACGAGTCCAGGTCCAGGGACCGCTGGCTTTGACATGGGGCCCGAATGCAGGCCACACAGTCTGGGCTGTAGTCCTCCCTGGACCCTCCTCTCCTGACCCACCAGTCGCCGATGTCGCTGGCACTCCTGGAGCTCTGTAGTGGCTGGGAGGCTGTTGAAGGGCCCCCTTGTAGCTGGTTGCTATGGTGATGGCTAGTGCGACTATGGCTGCTGTGGTGGTGGCTACCTCGAATAGCCGCAGCTGAGGACTGGGTGTGGATGGCAGGGTTGGAGGGCTGGGGCTCCCTGGGCCCCTTCAGCACCTCCAGCTCTACAGCCTCCTGGCGACCAGCGCCCCCCAGAGTCATCCTGCCTTCCCTTGTTATTGTGTAAACTCTAGACGGCCTCAGAGCAACGCTGCCCTGGGAACCTCTGGCACTTGGTGGGTCCTCTGAGGAGAGGCTTCGCTCTACAGAGAGTCGACGTTTTGAGGGCCCTGGAAGGCCTTGAGTCCTGATGGGGTCGACCTGAGGGAGCACCTGTGGATTTGACCTGGGACTGGGCTGATGGGGGCGGCTGGGCTTAGTTAGGGCCAGACTTTTGTGCGGTCTGTGCGGTGGAAGGGTTTTGTTCTGAAAGCCACCGACGTCTGGAGAGTCACAGTCCTGACCAGCGAATGAGTCTGACAAAAGACGATCTGGTGAGGAAGAGAAAAAGATCCGTTTGGGTATTCATGCAAACTCAATAAATCATGTTTATGCAGATATCAGGAGATTGTTTATTCCTCCTTGGAAACAAATTCAATTCCTCCAGGGCTCCAGGATTCAGCCTGACAACTGGATGACTGCTAATCAACATCCTACAAACCTGGTAAGAAGGAGACATGGAGGCTCTGATACACACAGCAACAACAGCAGGAACAGACAAGGCCACAAGCTAGTCAGTCAGTCAGTGAGCAGTCAGTCAGCAGTCAGTGAGCAGTCAGTCAGCAGTCAGTGAGCAGTCAGTGAGCAGTCAGTGAGCAGTCAGTCAGCAGTCAGTGAGCAGTCAGTGAGCAGTCAG
>NW_015151747.1:83680-84883 GCF_000732505.1 Cyprinodon variegatus
TGACCCGACCCCAACAGTAAGCCTTACCTGCCCCGTTGTGGTTTTCTGGATTTGTGTTGGACAGATGTTCTCCAAATGCTCTGGCTGCTCTGTAGAGACAAAAGAGCAGACAGAAGTTAACCTGAAGGCTTCTCTGGATGCTAATATCCACACATAGACCACCTGACTGTTTCAACTCTAGATCAGAGCAGATAAACAGTCTGAACAGTAACACAGAGATGCTGTAGGGACGTATCCTGGCAGCTACACATGCTAACATGCTGGCACCACCAGACACCGACTGGTGTGGAGGAATATCTACAGCAGACTGTTTCATTGCCCTGAAGATTGCCCTCTGGCTTCATTGGTTGGTCCAAAGAAAGAACTGTCAGTGACTCTATGTGAGATCAATCTACTATAGAAATGAGATGTGGAAGAGAGAATGGATGGTTGATCAGCAAAGCTCCTCTAACGCTCAGACTTTCCTTCATTTCCCTCCATGGCAGCTCCTTGGCTTTGTAACGACACAGAGCAGCAAACAATGCCATAGAGACAGAGGGCCGATTAACAGACCTCTAGATTACTGTTAATCTGTGTTAATCTGATTATTATGCCCTTAAAGTCAGCTTTTTATATTAAAGTCAGAAAAACCCAACTAGAGGGCTGACTTTATGTTATTAAAAGATTTTATAATGAATAAAGGAACTGTATTTTTGCTTTAGTAACTCTGCATTGTGTTTAATAAAAAGAAAGCAGCTAAATGTTTCCATCCATTCTGGGTGTCTGGATCCACGACGATGGAAATAAAGACCATGACTGAAACATCCGCCATGTTTGAGGCTGTCAGTCACCCTGTGGCTGATTGATAAAATTCATTTCTCTATTCATCCAGAGATGCAGTGCAGGGTTTAGTCCAGTCCAGGGTTTAGGGATTAGTCCAGTCCAGGGTTCAGTCCAGTGCAGGGTTTAGTCCAGTCCAGGGATTAGTCCAGTCCTTGGTTCAGTCCAGTCCATGGTTTAGTCCAGTCTAGGGTTTTGTCCAGTTTAGGGAATAGTCCAGCCCATCGTTTAGTCCAGTCCAGGGTTTAGTCCAGTCCAGGGTTTAGTCCAGTTTAGGGAATAGTCCAGCCCATCGTTTAGTCCAGTCCAGGGTTTAGTCCAGTCCAGGGTTTAGTCCAGTTTAGGGAATAGTCCAGCCCATCGTTTAGTCCAGTCCAGGGTTTA
>NW_015151747.1:87151-88586 GCF_000732505.1 Cyprinodon variegatus
TGTCCATTTTAGGGAATAGTCCAGCCCATCGTTTAGTCCAGTCCAGGGTTTAGTCCAGTCCAGGGTTTAGTCCAGTCCAGGTTTTATTCAAGTTTAGGGTTTAGTCCAGTCCACCTAAGGCACCTCAGAAAGTGGTCATTCCCTAAAAACGCCTGATTGATGAAGCAGAGACTCCATGGTCGGATTTAGAAACCTCCTCTTAGCTCAGCTGGTTTACACATTCAGGGTTTTGACCTCCAAAGCTTCTGCTGTGGCTTTCTGCCAGTAAATGTGACAGCTTTATGTTTCAGAGACGTCCTGGATGATTGACTGTTAATAACCACAGTGGAGGCTAATCTGAGGACAGGACTTCAGCCAGACGCACAGTCCTGAGGGAAGCAGGCCATTAAGTCCTGAATCCAGCGTGGAAATGATTTGAGTTCTGAATACGGCTGAACTGAGCAGGAGTCACTCCTAGAGGGGATCTATGAAAGGAGAGGAAAAACAGCCAGACTCTCTCCTTCCTGTTCCTGGGATTTAAACAGTTATGCTGACTGCTGATGGCTCCTAAAGGGGGGGGGATGATTGAACTGATGCAGCGACAGCAGCTTCTCTGATCATAGCATCGCTAACCTTTCTGCACATCTGGGCAGCTGTGAGATCAGCAGACCTTAACCTGCAGAGACAGTTGCTCCATAAACACGTCATCCAACAGCATCCATCTCTTCTAAATATTAGCATTAAGATTCCCTCTAATCTCAATCCATCTTAATCCCAATCTCCGCTTCAAACAAGGCAGGAAGCTCCATCACCTCATGGCTTCTTTCCACAGAGGTGGAAGGAAATATATAGAGCCCCCAATCACTGCAGGTGAGGAGGCATGAAAAGGTGATCATATGTGAGCAGCCGCTAACTAACCAACCAACTAACTGAAAAGCTAGCTAGCTGGTTAACTAAATTACTATCTAACTAGCTAGCTCAATCAGCTAACTAACTAACTAACCAACCAACTAACTAACTGAAAAGCTAGCTAGCTGGTTAACTAAATAACTATCTAACTAGCTAGCTCATTCAGCTAACTAACGAGCTAACATACTTACTAGCTGACTTGCTAACTACCTAGCTAACTAACTAACTAACTAACTAACTGGTTAGCTAGCTAACTTACAAGCTAACAAGCTACCTAACTTACTAATTAACTTACCAAGTGGCTACCTAAATATCTAGATACATAGCTAATTAACTAACTATATAAATAGATAAATAACTAGCTGGCTAACTAACTACATTAACCAGCCTTGGAGTTATATTCTGAACAGCCTCATTAACATGGAGGAAAGTTCAAAGAAAGCAGTTAGCAAAACCTTTAGCAGAACCATTAGCAGAACCATTAGCAAAACCTTTAGCAGAACCATTTAGCAGAACCGTTAGCAGAACCATTAGCAAAACCTTTAGC
>NW_015151747.1:90468-102462 GCF_000732505.1 Cyprinodon variegatus
CAGCAGAACCTTCAGCAGAACCTTCAGCAGAACCTTCAGTAGAACCTTTGGTTTCTAACTGGTTCTCTGATCCAGATGTTCAGCAGCTGTTTAAATCAATCCTGAGGGAAGAAGCTGAAACTAGAAGATTGTAAAGTGAGATGATGATGATGATGATGATGATGATGATGATGATGATGATGATGATGATGATGATGATGATGAGGATGGTGATGATGATGATGATGATGATGATGAACTCTGACATGTTTAGTTGGGATCAGAACTTGGTTCTGGTTCTGTGGAGGTCCAGTTAGCAGCTGGACTTCCTGCTGGTTCCTCTGGTTCCTCAGTGGTTCTGGCGGCTGCAGCATCTGGACCGATTCGGTTCGGATGGACTGAACTGGGTCCAGATGAAGCAGCGGGAGTTGAACCAGCGAGGCTGAAGCAAGGCAGCAGCTGAGCTGGTTCTGCTGGTTCGGTTCCGGTGGTCCACTGTGGTCCACTCAGCCCACCGGACCGGACCGATACTCACCGAACTTTGGCGGAGCAGAAGGCATCAGTCCTCAGGTTCCTCTTCTTGGACCCAGCGGCTCCCATCCTGAAGAGGAGCAGAACCAGAGGAGCAGAACCGGAACCAGAACCAGAACATCCCACAGACTGACTGAAGGGAAACAATCGGAACCGGACCCCATCCGAACCCAGCGGACCTGGAGCGGACTGCTGAGCGGCTCTGTCTCCGAAGCTGCTTCCAGGCAGGAAGTCTGACCATATAAGGAAAGGCGCTGCGTGACACGCACAGGCGCGGGGAGGGCAGCTGCTGCGGAGCCCTGACTCCAGCGGAACCGGTTCGACCCATTTTCCTCTTCCTGGACCCACATTTCTCCTTCAGTCACAAACTTTGTTCTTAAAACCTGGAAGCTGAAGATGAAAAGCAGCAGAAATAGACCGAACAGACTAAACCTGATCTAACATGTCCTTCAGGTTCACACCAGGACATTATATGAAAGCCAACAACAAAAAACACTTTATAGAAAATAACTTTGCTTTTGTCCATAAATGTTTCCCCTCTGAGGCTCTGAAGGTTCATCTGGGTTCTGCATGGTCCAACATGGCGTCACAAACCTAAAAAAGTTTAAGACTGGAGAATCTTTCAGCTTTACATTTAAATATAAAAACTTTATTTTCTGAGAATGTGTTTATTTATGAGCAACTATGCAAATGAACAAACATCTAGAAAAACTTGAATATATTCTATTATTTTCCATATTATTTTCTAATAAGTGCTTTAAATCAGTCCTATCCATGCTGAGCAACAAACAAACAAAATCTGTTAATTAAATTTTTTAAAAATCTGTTTCATTAAACTTTATTTGTTGTGATATTTGAACCTTATATCAATCCACTTTATTCATAATTTAAACAGCTGTTCATTAATTTTAACACATTTAACTCCTGCTTTGATTTGAAAACAGATCAGGGGGAAGAATGAGGCACGGAAACTAGAAACTGTCCTTATTTTACAGTTTAATCTTAATTATTCACTCATTTCTATTTTACCAAGACAAAAATAACTAAATGATCATTTCACAAATAAACAACATACAATAGTTAGAGTGGATCCACAACTACAGACAACATATAAAACAAACAAAACACAAAAAAGTGGCCATAATATAAAACTTTCTTTTTAGAAAGACTATTCTTGCCCGAGTGTTTCGGTCCAGCTGTGCCTGCCAGACTGTTCCTCTCCGACTGTGTCTGTCAAAGTGTTCCTGCCCAGCTGTCCATNAATGTGTCTGTCCGACTGTTCCTGCCCAGCTGTCCATGTCCAAATGTGTCTGTCCGACTGTTCCTGCCCAGCTGTTAATGTCTGACTGTGTCTGTCTGACTGTTTCTTTCCAGCTTTTCCTGTCCAGCTGTCCATTCTTGTCAGGCAGTGTCTGTCCAATTGTTCCTGTACAGCTGTTCATGTTCAACTATGTCTGTCCGACTGTTCCTGTACAGCTGTTCATGTCTGACTTTGTCTGTCTGACTGTTCCTGCCCACCTGTTCTTTCCCGACTTTTCCTGCCCAGCTGTTTCTTTTTCCAGCTGTTCCTGCTCAGCTTTTCCTTTGTGACTGTTTCTGTCCAACTGTTCCTGTCCAGGTTTTCCTGTCCACTTGTTCCTGTCCAGCTGTTCCTTTCCAGATGTTCCTTCCAGCTGTTCCTGTCTAACTGTACTTGTCCAGCTGTTTCTGTCCAACTGTTCCTCTTTAACTGTTCCTGTCCTTTTGTTAATGTTCGACTGTTTCTGTCCGACTGTTACTATACGACTGTTCCTCTAACTCTTCCTGTCCAGCTGATCCTGTATGGCTGTTCCTGTCCAGATGTTTCTTCCAGCTGTTCCTGTCTAACTGTTCCTCTCCAGATGTTTCTTCCAGCTGTTCCTCTCTAACTGTTCCTGTCTAACTGTTCCTCTCTAACTGTTCCTCTCTAACTGTTCCTGTCCAGCTGATCCTGCCCTGCTGATTCTGTCCTTTTGTTAATGTTCGACTGTTTCTGTCCGACTGTTCCTGCCTTTAAGCTGAAATCAGCCCTCCAGCCACTGGCAGCTCATATAAACTGACTAAAAGGTTTAGAATAGTAAACAATGGAAACCTCAGAACTCACTGGTCCATCCTCTGGTTGTACGGTGACATTAATTCATCATCTGTAGTCTGATACATGTTTGGATGACTTGTTCTCCAGGAAGCACCGACCCAGGAGCAGCCAGGAGGTTAGTGGGACGTTAAACTGATGACATTTTAAGTTCGTTTATGAGACGTTCTTCTAGAAACTTCCTACTAGCAGGAAACTACAGTGAGGAACGTGGATGAGAAGCATGGCAGAGAACGGTCTGACTGTGTGCAACACGGTGGGATATTAGGATGGTTTAAGCCCCTGATGATGAGAGTGTTTATCTCCTCCCCCATTGATCAAATGCTAGTTATGTACTGGTTATTAACTGGTTAGTCTGGGTGTCTGACTGGTCCATCATCTTTGTTTTCATTCGATCCTCTTCAAGCTGCAAATCAACCATCAGATGTTTCTGCTGTCAGTCGGTCTGATGGTAGATACACACCTGGATCCACACACACAGGTAGTCCATGGCGGTGTGCGTGCGGCGGCTTACCGTCTGCTGCATTCATCCCATAAACATTCATGTTCTATTCTTTCTGCCTCCAGCACTGCTCTGCGTTTCTATGCCGTCGTGATAAATTAGGAAAACCTGATTCCAGCTTCTTTCTGTGGACAATGATTCTCACGGCAGCACTCTTCCCTCTGAAGGTCACTTCCTCCTGGGATAAACAGTACGGCCTGGTCTGATGTTTGCCTGGACCGTCCTTCAGCTACAGAGGGTTGGAGCGTCCATCTTTTCCCAGCAGCACCATCTGTCCAGCAGCTCCCTCTTTATCTGCGTTTGACTCACCATGTCTGAACTATGAGCTCTCCCTCAGCTCAGCCTGATTATTCTTTGTTGTGGTTTAATATTTCCAGAAAATGTGTTTTTTTGGTCGTCGTCTCTTTCGTGTTTCTCCTTGTTTCATCTAAAGTAACGTTAGTTCCAGACCAGTGTCCATCGCTCCCTGGAATATTCCAGGGATGCATTTATCTGATTCATCCGATCGTATTGCTTTCCTTGGACCAGACAGAGGCCCTTCCAGGGTGTCCTGTCTCTGTTCAGTGGGTAGACTGGGATCACATGTCAGTTGGTGCTACAGTTAATCAGGAACATATTGTTGTTGGAAACAGAAAGCCTTCATTATGGATCTGAATCTCATCTCCTCTTCATCTGTAACTGAATCATCCTCCTGTCGGTTACCGTGGCGTCGGCCGTTACGTCCTCACTGAACATCCTGCTAACAGAGCAACTGATTTAGTCAGAGGCGCTGTATGGGGGGGGAGTAAGGACAATCCTAAGGGCCCTTGACTGAGGGGGGGCAAAAGAAGAAGAAAAGATTAGTCCCGCTATATTTTTCAAATAAAGATCATGTTGTCTTTCATTTTTCAGCAGTAAACAGTGAAACAAAGCATGGATTTATAGACGCACCCCCTCCCCTCAGATTGCAATCAATAGTTTGGTCCTCAGGTCCTGCATCAGGTCTCCCCACCTGTCAGCGGCGGTTTGCTCGTACCGGGGCCTAAATGCCAAATTAACAAGAAACGTATAAATAAGCGGCGCCTAAATCTGGGTTTTAAAAAGGAAACGGAAAGATTTATTAACCGAATAGTTCAAGTTTAACTTTAATGAACTTAATCTACTGAACTAAACCTGAGCTTAGTGAGTTTCACTATTTTAGTTTAAGAGTTTTTAACTGAAATATGTTGGAGCTGAATTATTTATATTATAAAAATATCAACAGAACTTATATTTCTAATAGAATTTGTGGATAATTGATTCTAAAATGAGGTAAAGGCATTGCTGTTTTATTTACATTAAGTTTAGTTTCCCTGTATGAGAATATTTTTTTAATTAGTTTATTTAACCTGGTGCGTCTGGGATGAATAAAGGAATAATTATGTTTCTCCTAATTACACTGATCAGATTTCATGTTGTGTGGAATTTTCCTCTGATTGTTGCTTTTTCTGCTCTTCACTTGCTCCTTGGTAGCAGTGATGAAGATCAGCTCCTCCTCCTCAGAGGGCCTTCCTGCCTGATGTGGGTCATCAACCATGGTGGGGATCAAAGATCTGGCTTTACTGTTGGTCCGTCACTATCCACGCCCCAACCTGCAGAAACAGGCCAGCCCCCCCATCAGCCCGGTGGGACTGGTCCTGATGAGACGCTGCTGGACACATCTGGACACATCTGGACTTCAGACTTCATTTAGTGTCCCATACTGAAGCGAACGCATGCAGAGAAACGCATCAGGCAGGGTGATGAATATGAATGAATCTGAAGACCTTTCTGGAATTAACATCAATATTTGAAATCAAATCTGACGCTCTGATGATTTTTTTCCCATAAACTTCTGATGCCATTAAACGCATCGATCAGCTATAGAATAATAATCTCTGCCTTCAGCACCATTTATACTCTGAGTATTAATAAAGAATTTAATCTGTTTCCACAGAAGGATTAATTTATTCTCTCTAGTCAGTGTCTGCATGAAATATACATTTATAAAAGGTTCTGTTTCCATAGATCCTTTTATAAACAGCATTTTATTAGCATATAGATTTTATAACTAATAATCATTCATTCGTTTTACCCTCGATTAGACAATTAACTACAGTTTCCAGTTGTTTAATATATGCATCATGTTCTGGTAAAATTACTCAATATTAATTAATTACCAGGCTGTATATTATCTACATCCATTTGAAGGACATGACTCGTCTTTAAGAGCTTGTTTTAGATCACAGAGGAAAAGAAGGGAAGTTGAAGGATGTTCCTGGAAAGGCAGGAACTGATGTGGTTGGCAGAGTTCCAGAGTTAGACGATTTATAATAACGTTAAAGCAGGACGAGCCAAGGTTAGAATCTCCCTTCTAACGCGTTGAAGGGCAGAGATGAAGAGAATGAAGTAATGCTGTGTGATATTCAGGTCTGTTCCGCCTGCTTTTATTGCTCTTAACGTTTATTAGAAACAAGCTGCTGTTAGAGGATGACATAAAGCTGGTCTGTTCTTCCAGCTAGAAACACATTGATTCTTTTAGAACGTCCAGATTCACATTTCTCCTCTAAAATAGGATAAATGAATGAGTTTCCTGAAGCGATGGAACAGCAGAAATGCCCGTCCATGCTGAGGTTTCCTCATTATTTATCAGCCGTATTCATTCATGTTTCTGCTCATGGGCTTAAAGGCCCGTCACTCCAGCCAAACGAAGCTTCTAACCAGACAAAGATGGACAACCAACCTGCTTTCTGTCAGCATCCTTCTACTAACGTACCTCCATCTGCTCTCTTTCTAGGTCTGCTCAGGGAAAGGAGTCACTTTGTGGCATGTTTGGTTCCTTTAGAGGAAATTTAGGTCAGGATGATCTGGACTGCGTCTCCTGAGACCAACCTGAGGACTCCAAGTTGGTCCCTTCTGTTGCACTTCCAGAGAAAAACAAAGACCGAAGGCTCGCTGCCGGCAATAATCAGGAAGAAATCTGGTAATCCACAGAAAAATGATGTATTCTAATAAAGTTACACTGAAAAAGACAACAAATAAACATCTATTGATGTTTCTGTATGCTTCTAACCATCTAAACACTGACCTCATGCTCTTACCTTCAGGTCCCTCTAGTCCTACTGTCAGCAGAAAGCTGCTCCAGGTTTATCTGGTCGCTCAGTCTGTTCCTCAGCTCTTCACGTTACACACAAGCTGGGATAAATATATGCAGGAAAATGCCTAAAAGGACAAAAAGCAAAGAGTTAGAGGGAAAAAGCCAAATGCCAGAAGAAGAGGACCCAGTATCCGAGGTGGAAACGTTAAGCAGTGGACACCATCTAAGGCAGGAACCTCTGGTCCTATAGTTCAGTCCCTGCCAAGAAGGTGAGGTTGGTTCCAACCAATCGCCTGCCAAGGAGACGCAGCGGGCGCCGCCCACAGAGTCCCAGATGCCGATGTCTCAGAGATCAGCGGACAGGCAGTAGACCTAGTCTCAGACTTAGACAAACTCTACTGTCATTTTGTAAACACAGAGTTTATACAAAACTGAATTTCGATGCATACTGCTTTTCAACAGGGAATGAGCAGCTTAGTGGTGAAAAATGAACATTTCCATTTATACAGCGCAGCAGTGAACAGAGTGGGAGAGACATGGTGCAAAAGGCATTAGTGTGGAAGGGTTAGAGCAGTCAGGGAAGTCTGAGAAGCCGGGTTAGAGAGGAGTGGTCAGTGCACAGGAGGGACGAAGACGAAGACAACGCCCAGCAGCTCTCGACGGGAGACACAGTAGTTCTTTTCTGGTCGACCGAGGGAGCAGCTGCAGTAGATGATGACTTGTTCAACATGCTCTCTTTCCTGGGGCAGCGCTTCACCAAGTCCAACCCTGCTGGTGTCAGTGTCCACGATGAATGGCCGTCCAGGATTTGGGTAATCCAGCACAGGAGCCCTGATGAGTGCTGACCAGAGCTGTATGAAAGCAGTTGCACAATCCTCGTCTCCCTGGGATGCATGGCCCTTCTAGGTCAGCTGATGCTGGGGGCTAGCAATAGTGGCAAAGTAATACACAAACCCCCGATAATAGGAGGCCAGGCTCATAAAGCTGGACAGCTCCCCAGCATGATGAGGCACAGGCCAGTCCCTCACCGCAGACACCTTTGCTGGGTCTGTGGACACCCCTCCTATACTGACCATGTGACCTAAGAAAGATGTCTCCTGCTGAAACAGGTGAAACTTTTCAGGGTGAAGACGTGGGCCTGACGGGCGGATGGCTTGAAAGATGTCCCTCAGGTAGGACAAGGCTCCCTCAAAGTCTGGAGGATGGGCAAGGAGGTCATCCAGATACGAAATGCAGTGGCTCTGGGAAATACAGGACCCTCTCCATCAGGTGCTCGGAAGATGGCCGGAGCATTGCAGAGGCCAAAGGGCAGGACTCTGAACTGCCGAAGGGCTTGACCAATGGAGAATGCAGTGCAACGTCAATCTGGGACAGTGGATAGTCAACCCAGAACTGCCAGGGACCAAAGCAATAGGGCCGCCCAGGGGCTACTGGATGGTTTGAAGATGTCTGCCTCTAATATCTCTCTGACGTTCAGTCCTTCTCCAGCCTGTTTGGCAAAGCACTTACGGCGAGTTTCGGAGGATGGTCGGGTGTGCCTCACCTGTGTCGATGTTGTGCTGTACCAGGCTGGTGTGGGTATAATCTTCATCTCTGGCTGTGAAGATGTCGACAAATAATTGATGCAGCCGTTGCTTTTCATCCAACCCTTCACAGTTTCTTTGATACAAAATGTCAGCAGCCTCTCTAGACTTGAGGGAGGGTTGTTGATAGATCTGCAACATTCTGGTGCCTCAAGTTGCCAGCAGATTGCAGGACCCTCTGGTGATGGTGATAGTGCAGCTCAAATTGGTGATGATGATGTGGACTCCTTGGGTGGCATGGATGTTGGTGGGGTCCTGGTGGGTGGTGGTGTTGAAGACCCTCTGATTGGTGATGATGCAGGAGAGGAATGTTGGAGTGCTTTGGAACGCAGGTAGAGTGGGCCTGGATATGGCAACAGCAGTTTGTTGTGTTTTAAGATGTTTATTGCCCTCCCCTGAGTGTGGAGGTGGAGGAGGGGGGGTATCTTATTTAATGATATATTATTTCAGCTGTTATATATTGTTTATGAACACATGTCCTACTAGCTGTGTGTTAGAACGGATATAAGAACAGCAACTGGCAGCTTCTAATATCCAACATGCTGCCCAGTGCATGCTGGGAAAACGCACTCCAGCCGCCCCAACACACTACATTACTTTAAGTATCAATTTCTTTTGAATTAAAGGTTTTGTTGTAATCAATATAACAGTTAGTTTCTGTTCTTTTTATCCCAGCAGGTTCATCAAAGAATTAATGGTTTTTAAGTGTTTGGCTCACATGCAGATCACACTCAGGAGGCAAAGGCAGTTTTAAGCGTTTTATTAAACACACAGACTGATGAAGGAGGCAGGACGCGTAACCAGAGCCTGTTTGATGTATGGATGACAGGTAGTGGTTAGAAATGACACACGGTGAAGAAGGGGTGAGAGAGAGAGAGCGCTAACCTCCGAGCCCGGGAGCCTGTAAGGGGGAGTGAAGCAGAGGAACGGATCCAGAAGATGGTTCCCTGTGATGACAGAGGTGACCAAGCGGCTGATGGGCCGACCAGAGGAGCGTGACCCGAGTAGCATTGAAGCGGTGATCCGAGTTCGGCTTGAGGAACCAAGGGAGAACCAAAGGAGTCCCTAGTCCGGCTGGTAACACCAAGGGGACCTTGGATTGGGATCCCAGAAAGAAGCAGAGGTGAGCTTGACTTGAAGCGACAGAGCATGCAGGAACAAATGCTGGATCCAAGGTGTGAAGCAACATGAGAAACAAGTTTTACTTTACGATTCATGAAAACTGTCAGAAGACAGTGGCCAACTGAGGCGCACCACTCTGGGTTTACACTCTGGCGTCCTCCAGTTGTCAGATCGCTGAAATGCTCCAGAGTAACGCTGCTGAACGAGCAGCAGGTGTGCACCACGCCCACCTGCCAAACACCTGTGCAGACAGCAGAGAAGGCAGGGGTGGCTGGTAACTGCCATCAACATGCTTGATGTTCTTGAAGAAAGGAGTCTGTAAACCAATGAATCTCCTAAACATCAGTCTGACTCATTAGCAAAGAAAAATCGTGTTTCCTACAGTTTTTCCCTGAGTTTTTCTTTCCAGCTGTTTTCAGCAGTCTGAGCATCAGACTCTATGAAAGGCTGCTTTAGTTGGTGAATCTACTATTTACAGTAACCTACAACAAATGAGGGAAAATAAGGAAAACTTTTTCATCCTCAGAAACTGACAGGGAAATCTGGAAAAAAGAAACAATAAAGCAGTTCTGTGATTCGACCAATTGCCCCATTCTAGAGCTTTTAAATGAGCTTTTTATGCTTTTCTTCTGCAGACGAAGGTTTGACGTCATAAAGTCTCTTCAGTCCAAAAGAGCCCAGGAAAAATTTCTGAATGCAGCTCCCATGTCAGAGGATGAAGGGAGCACATCCAGTTAGTCACAGTCAGAGAAACAGGACTACACTGGAAAACATCCGGAAACAAATGTGTTGATGGCAGCTTCACAGCTGATATGGTTCTCATCAGTCTGTCCTAATAGGCATCATTTCTTCAGCTGTAAATATTGTTAGAAAGGATGAACAGACGTCTTTCTGCAGAGCAGCTTTTCTTCTGCTGCATCATCTGCTGCAGGGAAACAGCCTCGTCTGAGATCTCCAGAAACCTTCTCACCGACTCAAAGCCTTTTACTTCCTGTTTAATGGAAATCACCTTCATTCTTCACAGAGAGCCTCTGCTTCCTGAGAATCATTTTATGAACTTTATTAATGATTAATTACTTCTAATTAAGTTATATTCCTCCAGCGTGTCCTTGGCATTCCGCCAGGCCTCCTCCCAATGGGACATGCCTGGAACCCATCCTGAGGGAGGCGACCAGGAGGCATCCGGAACAGATGCCTGAGCCTCCTCAGCTGGCTCCTTTCCACGTGGAGGAGCCAGGACTCTACTCCAAGCTCCTCCTGGGTAACTGAGCTCCTCACCCGATCTGGAAGGGTGCGTCCAGCCAACTCATTTCAGCCGCTTGTATTCACAATCTCGTCCTTTGGGTCCTTACCCAGATCTCATGACAATAGGTGAGGGTGGGAACATAGATTGATCGGTAAATCCAGAGCTTTGCCCCCAGACTCAGCTCCCTCTTCACAGTCCGATACAGTGACCGTTTCACTGCCAACGCCGCACCGATCCGTCTATCGATCTCACGCTCCATCCGTCCCTCACTGGTGAACAAGACCCCGAGATACTCAAACTCCTCCACTTGAGACAAGGACTCTCCAGCGACCTGAAGAGGAGAGTCCACCTTTCTCCGGTGGAGAACCACGGCCTCAGACTTGGAGGTGCTGCTCCTCATCCCGGCCGTTTCACACTCAGCTGCAAACCACTCCACTGCTCGCCGAAAGTCCTGGTTTGATGAGGCCAACAGGACAACATCCTCTGCAAACAGCAGAGATAATATCCTGAGGTTCCCAAACCGGACACCCTCCAGTCCCTGGCTACACCTAGAAATTCTGTCCATAAATGTAATGAGTAGATCTAGTGATACAGAGCAGCCCTGGCCGAGACCAACATGCACTGGGAACAGCTTTGACTTACTGCTGGCAATGCAAACCAAGCTCCTGCTGCGGCCATACAGAGAACGGACAGTACTTAACAGAGGGCCCCGGCCCCCATACTCCCGGAGCACCCCCCACAGGGCACCACAAGGGACATGTCAAACGCCTTCTCCAGATCCACTAAACACATGTGGACTGGTTGAGCGAGCTTCCACGAACCCTCTAGCACCCGATGAAGGGTATAGAGATGGCGCAGTGTCCCACGACCGGGACAAAAACCGCATTGTTTCTCTCAGATCCGACGTTCGACTATCGGCCGGATGCTCCTCTCCAGCACCCTGGAGTAGACCTTACTGGGAGGCTGAGGAGTGGGATCCCTCTCTAATTGGAGCACAACCTCTGATCCCCCTTTTTAACGGGAGGGACCACCACCCTGGTCTGCCAACCCAGGGGTACTGTTCCCGACTGCCATGCAGTGCTGCAGAGACGTGTCAGCCAAGACAGAGATTTAAGGACGGATCTCATCCACCCCCGGAGGCCTGCCACCGAGAAGCTTTCTAACTACCTCTGTGACTTCAGCCTGGCTGATGGGCGAGTCCGCCTCTCAGTCCCCAACCTCTGCCTCCTCTTTAGAAGACGTGGCGATGGGATTGAGGAGATCCTCGAAGTACTCCTTCCACTGCCCGACAACATCCCTAATCTGAGCTAATCTGAGCTAACAGCTGCCTACAGCCTGCTGCCTTATTCTGGCTCCATTGTTGTCTGAAGTCTTTTATAACATGATTGGCATCTCCTCTGATTGGACCGCCTCTCAGTATCTCCTCGTTCTCTGAGTTATGCCTCGAAGCATGGCATGCTTCCTGCAGAAATATTTCATGATGAGACTGCAGCAGAGGAAGGAAAGGACAGAGAAGTGTGAGCGAGGTGGGCTTGGTTGGATGGTCTGACCTGCTGGCTGATTTTCCTACACAGAAACGTGCCTTGCCTCCACATGTCTGATGTGTCAGGGGAGCAGTTGGCAGGGTGGCAGCACATGTGGCACGCAGGCATGTGCTGAAGACTGAGGGAGCTGCAGCCTCTGCTGGGAGATGACCTACTTACCTGTGTGACCTGCTCTGCTTTAAATAAGAGCTGGCTGATGAAGACAACTGAGGACAGCAGAGGAAGATGATGATAAAAGTAGAATGGGAGGCAGATCTTTTAGTTCTCAGGCTCCTCTCCTGTG
>NW_015151747.1:103220-104788 GCF_000732505.1 Cyprinodon variegatus
TATAAAGTGACCTGAGATGACATGATGTGAATTGGAGCTATAGAAATAAACTGAATAGAATAGAACTGAGGACAGAAGATGAAGATGATGAGGACAGATGAAGGACGGAAGATGGCTGACATGGACCATAACCATCAATCATTTCTGTTCAGAGATGAGGTGTGTGATGGCAGAGCTTCACCCTGCATGGCGTCTTCCCGCTGTTTCTCTTCTGCTCACTAATTAGTGTGGATCTACTGACTGCTGCTCTGAGTGGGCGGAGCTTGGTGCTAAAAAGCTAAAACTGTTTATTGATTGTAACATTGATATTATTGACAGTTTAAGGCCTGAATGTTTGGTTTTATTCTGCAGTCTGGAGATCAAGCTAAGCAGTCATTCTGCTGAGATGGGAAACCCTCTGCTGCCCTCTGGTGGATCTTTAAATTCTCTGACTGGATCATGACTTGTTTGAAGTAAAAAAATGAACTGGAACTAAAATCTGAAGGAAGATTAACGGCTATAAACCTACAGCTGAGGTCTGATCTGATTTCTTTTTTAAGTTATTCTCTTAATTAATTATTAGGTTGCTTTTTTATCCAGATTCTGATGGGTCATTAATCATCTATTTATTCAGGTTAATGTTTGACTCTCTGTCATTTTTAGTCCATCCATCCTGTATTAATCCCTCTGTTTGCTAACGTAGATATTTTACTTCCTTCATCTTCTGTTGCTGCCCTTTAACCCCGCCCCTCCCCAGGTGTTCCTACCTGAGGGCCCCTTTTTTAAAATATTCTGCTCATCAACATAAATTTGTTGTTGCTGTGTTTCTAATCAATGTCATTAAATTCACAGCTCGAAATGTTTGTTTTTATGATAATAGAACAGAAATACATCATCATGCAACTACTTCCTGTCAGATTCTTCTTATTTGTTGCCATAGTAACGTCTATCTGTTGATCATTTGACTTGTGATGAAAATAAACATAGCATGGTGTAACAACTGTTGTTAGATGCAGGGTTTCAATCAGGCCGATGTTTGTAATGATTCATATAAATATAGATAGAGGCCCAAACTTTATCCCCAAAACTATTTGCTCCCCCCCGTTGGAGGGGTGTGCCTGACCTCAGTAACCATGGCGACAATGGCCAGACACACCTGGACTGATCAGTTCATCCGGTAATGAAAGACAGGAAACAGAAGAGTTCAGGAAGCAGTGGGATGTTTCATTGAACCCACTGATCTCTATTTATTCACTGGTTGCTGGTAGCCTGAAAAAAGTTAAGTCACCTGCTGCCATCTTGGTACTCCCCACTCCCACAGAGACTCCCCATATAAACCCCTCCCTGTGCAGCAATTAGCTGCTAAAACCAGCAGTTTCTGTCTGCAGGAAGACGTTCCTCAGCCAATAAATCCATCTATAGCCGATGGATCCTATAGTTTAGTCTGCAGACTAACATTAGTCTGTAGACTAACATTAGTCTGGCTATCTCAGACTGACTGGAAGACATTGACTGAGTTAGACGCTGACATTGGGTCTAAGGTTAGAAAATAGAAAGTAGAGGAAATAGAAAGTAATTCACTGTGAAAT
>NW_015151747.1:105173-107017 GCF_000732505.1 Cyprinodon variegatus
CATGAGCTGAAATATGTTGCAGGTTATATTGATGGAAGAAAAGCAAGTCAAACATTTTTAAAGACTAATGCTCAGACACAGCATAAAGTATACGGCTTCATCCATCTGCAGATAGGAAAATACTACAGCATTAACAGACAGGGACGGGTAATTCAGTCCTGAGGTGAAATATTCTAATTATATGTAAGATGGAATGACTGTGCAATGTCATCAATACATGTTTATTACATGTTCATCATTATTTTATCACTTTTGGCTCATCTGTATTATTCTGCTCCATCAACACATTAATGTTATTGTGACCGATTTCTATAATATGTTATATTACATGATTTACAGACTTCATTAACTTCATAATGTGATTGGTCTATTTATTTATTCTAAGTTAAAGTTAATCTACTGATGCTCTGAAACAGCCAGTCTGTGTCAAACTGATGAATTTATCTTTATTTTAAAAGTCTTCAGTCCCTGAAAATGAGAACATCCTGGTTGTTCGATGCTGTAGCCATGGATTCTTTAACTAACTAGGTCTAACTAGGGAGTACCAATATGGCGGCCGGTGGCTTCACTCCACCCTGTACTACCAACATGCCCGCTCCCTGAGGGAGCAGCACATGATGTAGACCATAGAGCGCCATCTGGAGGACAAGCGGTGCAGCAACGTCAGCGTGAGAGGAGCAGCTGCACATTATGATGTTTTTATAAAAGAAAACAAGGACAGATGAAGAAAAATCAATCAATAATCACTTTTAGTTATCTACACAGGTTGACAGATTATCAGCCCTCCTCACAAAGGGTTCGAACCAGATGTCAAGTCTTGGCTTTAAATTCATTGCTTAGCAAACAATCAGAAAGAAAAACACAAAAAATCACTTAGAAAAACATGATTATATTATGAGATACAGAGAAATAAAAAATGGAGGCAAATGGCTGTGACCTTAAAGCAAAGGAATGGTTTCTACTAAACATTTGGTGGGATAGAAGATAATAATAGGAAATATAAGTAAGGAACATATAAACGGTTTGAGGTTCTTCTCTGTCTAAAGTTAGACTGTGGAGCAGATTATTCTGTCCTCAGAACTGAACCTGGAGCTTCTTCTGTAAATGATTCAGCGTCGCTGGATAAGATGAACCGTTCCCTCCAGAATCATTCAACCGTATCAGACAAGAGGAGGATCCCTACCACCAAATGAAGAAGACTGATAGAGCAGTCTAGAGAAGAACCAAGACTGCAGACGCAGACTGGCCGTCCTCAGGTTAGGGTTAGAGGGGGAACCCGAATCCAGCTTTCTGTAGCTTTAAGGGAGCTAGAGGAGGATTTCAGGGGATAAAAGGAGGTGATCACCTCCCTGGTGGAATGGAGATCCATCAGTGAGTCTGTAGATCTACGTAGATTTAGACCACTGGGACTGTGGGACGAACAAGTTCAGTTCTGAAGCTGCATCTCCTGTTTTAATCTCTGCGGAGGAGATCTGCTCCTGAATCTAACTTACTGAACCAGCTTATCAGCAGCAGGAATACAGGCTATTAAAATACTAATTACACTTCAGCATCACGGGTGGAAAACGCTTTTCCTAAGTCATCTAATTCCTGGTAGAAACAGATCGTTTTATTGTTGGAGGTCATTTCTGAGCAGCAGTCGTAGCGAGCAGGAGGCTGTTTGCTGCAAACAGGTTAGTTTCCATGGAGGAGATGGTTAGATGGGTCAAAGATAGACCTGCAGGCCTAGAGATCCTGGAACCGCGGTTAGTTTATCAGAGGAGGTCAGGATGGATGTGTCTACATCTGACCTCCTGTTTCCTTGTTTCTGTTACCCAGCGGGGACCATTTCCAGAATATGCTGT
>NW_015151747.1:112782-115079 GCF_000732505.1 Cyprinodon variegatus
AAGCTCAGAGGAGGAAGCAGCTCAAAGGAGGAAGCTCAGAGGAGGAAGCAGCTCAAAGGAGGAAGCAGTGGACCCGGCGGCCCCTGAGCGGCTCCAGCTGCACCGCTGATCCCACCTTACCTGAATCATGAACATGGTGACCACTCCGGACGCAGTGCTCAGGTAGTTGGAGGCGAACCAGTTCCTCAGCTTCAGCAGGCAGCCCTGCAGGTTCAAACACACATCCGGTTGGTTTCCAGACACCTACTGGTTTCACTAAACTGGTTCCAGTGTAAGCAGGTCTCCTCAGCTGATCCGGGGTTTTAGGTCCGGTTAGCTGAAACTAGACACCTGACTGCGGTGTGAGGCTGATAATTAGGCTCAGGCGGTGGGGGTCAAAGGGTCGGGGATCGGGGGGTTACCTCCTCCCAGTTGGGCTGGTCAGCGATGTTGCAGGGATCCTTTCTGCAGCAGGAGCGCGGAGCGTTTCCCTTCCAGTCCGCTGGACCATGAACTCCACAGCACTGAAACTGGGAGAAGATGAAGCCTCACATGAACCTGATGGTCTAAGAACCGCTTCATTCACCCTTTATAAACATGTTTGTTGCTTAGGAACCGTGCAGCTGCTCGGAGCGGCTGCCTGAATGCGGGTGTTTACCAGGTACTGGACGGCATCAAAGTCGTCTTTAATGGTCTGGTTCCCCCCTGAGGTGGACTGCATGTAGACCTCCAGGCTGCGGCTCAGGTCCTTCTCAAAGTACGTGTCGATCTGCAGGAGGCAGAAACCCAGTTAGGAGGAAAGACGAAGACTGCCTGCTTCCTGTTTTCATCTTTTCTCTGCATGTTTTTCCAACTTCAGCGTTTCAGAATCTTTCCATTGTTGAGGCAGTAAATCTGGCTCCATGGTGCTGTGGGCTGACAGCTGCTCCAGGGTCTCTGTTTGGTTCTTCCTTCAGAGATGGACCTGCTGCCCTGTTCTGGTCTTTCTGCTGCAGAACCTCGGTTGGTTCTGGGCTCAGGTACCCAGACCACCATACTGCCACCACCATGCTCTACTGCTGGTCTTTTCTGAACTGCTGCTACTGTTGGTGGACAAACATTCTCTGGGATCATCTAGATGTGCTTCAGAAGGACACAGTCCTGCCTTCATGTTCTGTGGTTGTATTTCTCATTGAAAGCCTCCCACATGCAGAACATCTATTACTGACTTTCTATAGATTCTCCAGGTGATGGTGTGTCTGCTCAGAGATCAGGGCCCAGCATGGAGCCGTGCAGCAGCTAGAGAAAGGCAGCAGCATGCCCCTGCAGATCTAGCAGTTAGCGGTTAGCATCAGGGACACGGAGAGATGCTGTGGAGGTTCAGGAACTCGGCTGATCTAAGAACCAAAAGCTGCCTTTTTAAAACATGATTCTAGACGTGATCTTAAGCTGCAGCAGCTGCAGTCGATGAGCCGTGTAACTTTTTACACCACTAACTGTACTTCATTATGTTCTTCCTGGCGCCCCCCTCTGGGTGGAGGTCAACAATCACTTCCAAAGGAGGAACCATCAGCTGCAGCTTCCTACCTCCCTGCCGTAGACGAAGAAGACGCAGGCCATGGCCAGCTCCACCAGCATGAGGAGGAAGAGCAGAACGTAGAACTGGAACACACAGAGCCGGATCAGTTAGATGCCGTTCAGCTCTTTCAGCAAACATCAGGCAGGAACTCACCGTGATCAGCATGCAGCGGTTCTCCCTCATGCCCCCCAGAACTCCCAGGTAGCACACACAGGTGACGATGGTGCCGGTCACGACCAGCGTGTTGGAGGCGTAGATCGGCCAGAAGGTGGTGATGAGGGAGGCGAACCTGGAGTGCATCATCTGGAACTCCCCGAAGGCCACCACGAAGGCTCCACACAACTCCAAGACCAGGAGACGCAGCAGGTTAGACGCCATGATGCTTTCAGAGATTTAAGTTTCATTCATTCCTTCTCCTTTCTGCACTGAATGACGTCACCAGCTTCATGAAGACAAATCGGACACTTCCTGTCTGGACATTCCTCCCAGGATCTATCGTGTTCTTTATTGGTTTAATGCGGGACGTTTGCAGCCCTGAGCTGATAAATGATTCACTCTAACAGCAGCTGCTCTGAAACTGAAGCTCTTTGTTACAGAGAAGCTTTATAAATAAAACGCTTCCTTTATTAGTAAGAAAATAAAACATGATGCAAGTTTCTTTATTGATTTTGATCATTTCAGAGCAAAACTGATCAATTCGACTCCAGAAGAAGAAAAGAATCCCTCTGATGTGTCATTAATTAATTAACTTGATCGTTTT
>NW_015151747.1:116123-118147 GCF_000732505.1 Cyprinodon variegatus
TAAACAATCTGCAGCCGTTGATCAGAAACCAGCCAAACTTTGAAAAACAAAGTTAACTGGTATTTATTTGGGTGACAGAGCTTCTCCTCTCTCTATGACATCATGATGGTCTGTCCTCTGCTTTACCCCCCCCCCCTTACCCAGCACAGGAAGTGCAGAGACACCACCAGGCTCTTCAGGCAGCCGACACAGGAGCTGTTCATCCTTCCTGATCTGCTGCTCTGGGAGATCTGGAGGGAAAATAAAGTCGTCTCAGCAGAGCGTCTGTTTGGTGTGACAACAGCGGATGGCTCTGAGGGCCGAGGTGTTAATCATTATTATCCCTTCTTATCAACACAGCCGCTGTTTGTTACAAGCTTGTATCTGCTGGAAGCTGCTTCCAGATTTATCTTGTTTTCCAACTCGCCAACATTACAGGAAAAGATTGGAAGTTTGAGAATGTTTGATTTTCTTTTTCTCGTTCTGAACATCAAGATGTTTCCTGCTGGGATGAGCCGAGTTTTGGTAGAATAATGTCTGCGTTTATGATTTATCCAAGTGTGTCAGAACTTACCTTAACTACAGGGAATGATCCGCCGGCGTCCAAGTGGCTCCAGTCTGCAGCATTCCTCAGAGACTGAGAGCAGGCAGGAATGGCAGAGGGACGGGCTAAAGGCTTTATCAATCCAGTATTTACAGAAGCAACAAAGAGGAGGTGGAGGCGTGCCCCCCCCCCCCGCTGGAAGGCCAACCTGCAGCAGGGCTGAGATACTGAACACATGACGACCTGTGAAATCCAGAGAGGCTCGGGCGATTCTTTCAACAGCCTTCATAGAAATGAGTGATTTACAAAACTAGAATAAAGGAAAGAAATCGATTCCAGAGCTTCCCAGGTCCCCACATCCCAGGATGACATTTCTATAGATTAAAGAGGAAAGGTTCTGAGAAAAAAGGTGAAAGAAGAAGCATTCAGAGCCATTCTCCCCTGATGCTTCAAGGAGAAAAAGATGGAAACAGGTTAGAAGTTACAGGTGTTGTTCTTCCTTCTGGCTCAGTTTGTCTGAGCAGGTGTCTACTTCATCCTCCAGCTCCTCCTGATCCAACTACAGCAGGAAGACAGCTCCTCCAAAACAGCAGTTCTCCATCTAGTTCAGCTCAAAAACACTAAACTGATCCCAAAATTAAAAGATAATCATCAATGACATCAGTGACTCCCTTCCATGGGTCAGTGGAGGAGATCAGACAGTACTGGTGGACAGCAGCTTCTTAGTGTTAGGCTGGGATCATCTGGCTGCTCACGCCTGGCCGCCTTCATTTGGCCGCCTTCATTTGGCCGCCTTCATTTGGCCGCCTTCATTTGGCCGCCTTCATTTGGTCGCCTTCATTTGGCCGCCTTCATTTGGCCGCCTTCATTTGGCCGCCTTTGTTTGGAACATTGCAAAAATGAGCAATCTCCTGTCCAGGGGTGATGCTGAGAAACTAGTCCATGCATTTGTTACTTCAAGGCTGGACTATTGTAATCGGTTGGTATGAGGTGTGGACCGCTGGGCCGCTGACTGGACCGCACCTCAGCAGAGAGGAGGGGGGCTGGTGGACGGTAACAGACCACCCATGTCTTCTGGAAGTTCTGGGGGCGGCACTGTAGTCGAACAAAATCCCGGACGATTTTGAAATTCCCCCCAGACATTTTTTCTAGGTATGAAAAGTAGGACATGTCTGGGAAAAAAGAGGACGTCTGGTCCCCCTACCATATCAACAATCTGATGTTTCAGTGAGTGAGTTCTTGTTGCTATGATGCGTCTTTGCTCAGCAGCTTGGCTCGTTGTGAACCAACCAATCAGAGCACAGCTCATCTAAATATTCATGATCAAACCATAAAAGGAAGAACAGCTGTGGTTTCATTCTAGGGCTTTTAACCAGGCTGCATTAGGGCTCATAGAACAGCTAATAGGCCATTTTCAGTCCAGCCAATGTTACACACCCTATTAGAGACCTGAAGGACCAGATACCCTATAGAATCATTCTATCACCCTATTAGAGACCTG
>NW_015151747.1:118613-119847 GCF_000732505.1 Cyprinodon variegatus
AGATGACTTTCATACGGATTAAATATAGCAGTTATTCTACTTGTAAAAAAACGAAAGGTTGTTGTGCTAAAACGAGCTAAACAGGCTAACCTGTTAGCTACTGAGCGCAGCTAGCCACAGCGCTACCCAGCTCTTTATATCACAGTCTAACAGTTACTTTGTTCACCAGAAACAGATTTTTTTTTTCAGTTTTGTTATCGATCAAGTAAAACTTCATCGGCCATTAGACACGCTAACGCTACAGATGCTCCCGACTCTGCACACGGACGCTGCATTGTTATTATTGTTGTCCGGGCAACCACAATGTTTCACATCATAAGGTAACGTTCATCCAATCATGTAGCGTAACGTCACCGGCAGGAAGCAGATCTGGTGGCTACAGTTAGCAACTTAGTGCTAGCAGGTTCCCAATGGGAAATTCCATTGGGACCAAGTAGCTTGTTCTATTTGTTCTATTTCAATGTCTCCTGTGGGTTTGAATACTAAATGAGAACTAATGAACTGGATGGAAGCAAACAGAAGAACAGAAACTTTAATAGAAAGAGGAGAACGTTCTCCCCTCGGATCACATTTATCACAGTTTTCCTGAAATAGTTCAACATTTTACCAACAGGTCTTCTACTCGATGATCGGCTCGTATCTAAAGTCTGACTAATGCTAAACTGGAGCATCTGCATAGAAAACTTAGAACAATTAGCAACATTAGCATCTGCTAGCTGTCAGTTAGGAAACAAAACAGAAAGACCTGAGGAACAGACAGGGAGGAACAGCAGGTAAACTGACCAATGACTGCTGCTGGTAATTACAGGTCCAGAATCATTCATAGGATCACATGATAAACGTCAACCAATCAGATGCAACCATGGCAATAGCCTCAGACAGTTCTGAAGTATTATTGGAGGCTGGAAGCCCTGCTTAGTTTAGAAGACTCCACAGGTTCACAGTGCAGGATGCCCCCTGGTGGCCATGCTGTGACTTCGCTAGCAGGCAGCTTTGCTGGTGGAAAAGTTTTCCTGGAGTTTCCAGGAAAACATTAAAAAACATTGATTCCTGTTTGGAAGTTCAGCTCAGCCTGGAGATCAGGATCCAACCAGAGCAGCAAAGAGGAAGATCAAGGAAAGCGCGGTGAAGGAGTCTGAGGATGAAGCTCAGAGAGGATGACGATGAAGCTCAGAGAGGATGATGATGATGCTCAGAGAGGAAGACGATGATGCTCAGAGAGGAAGACGATGAT
>NW_015151747.1:120691-122467 GCF_000732505.1 Cyprinodon variegatus
ATGATGATGCTTAGAGAGGATGATGATGATGGTCAGAGAGGATGATGATGATGCTTAGAGAGGATGATGATGATGGTCACCCTGCTGAAGTCAGAGGTCTGTAGAAGCTCCCGGCTGGAAACTCATCTGATCTCTGATGTAAACAATTAGAAAGTTAAAAGGCTACGGGTCATTCAGGGTCAGGTGTTTGTGGGTCAGAACCAGGCAGGTCAGACCGGGTCCAGTCAGAACCAGGCAGGTCAGACCGGGTCGAGTCAGAACCAGGCAGGTCAGACCGGGTCCAGTCAGAACCAGGCACAGAACCAGCCTTTAATCCCTGAGGTCCAACAGGCGGTGGGTCTATATCAGTGCAACAGTCTGAGGTAAACTGGAGGAAACCTCAGAGAGAAAGTAGGAGCAGCTAGCAGAGTAAATCACTTCACAGTTACTGATTGAATGGCTATAGGTGGGGGTGGGGGGTCTCACAGGGACTCAGTCTGCTCATTTAGCAGCAATAAGGTCATCAGACTGCAGTTGGCTGCTTCTAGAAAACTAGTTCTTTAGATTATCTTCAAAGAGCCACAGACGCAACTGTCCAATCAGAGACACCTGATCTGAACGCAGCCGCCCCCTGCTGGTGAGGAGAGTTCTGGTTGGTTCTGTTCATCAGTGGTTGTAATGTAGATGGAGGAGCCTCCTCAGTAGAAGCGTTTGCGTTTGTTTTCCTTCCAGCGGCTGTAGAGCACCAGGCCCACCACCGCCACAACGCCGAGGCCCAGGATGGAGAAGAGCAGCGTGAAGAAGAACTGGACTCCACTCATTCCTTCATCCTCCACGTCCACTGGAAGACAGAGGACAGAGCATCTCAGTGAGGGCTTCTTCTACGGGGCCAAAAAGTGGAGCTGCTTCTACCTTCAAACTGCTTCATGTTGTCCACCCGCGGCATGGACACCACCTCTTCATCCTCCTCCTCCTCCTCTGGAGTCCGCTCCACTGTCAGCTGGTAGACCTTCATTGAGATGATGTCATGGTTATCTGGTAAAGGAGACAAACATTTAAGGCTGCTTTCATTTCTGCGCTTTTCCTAATTAAAGTTTTCAAGGCTGCTTTCATTTCTGCGCTTTTCCTAATTAAAGTTTTCATTTGTTTTATGGACGTTCAGCTCTGGTGGTTTAGGTTAATGATCTTTAGTCTGGAAGCTTCTAGAACCAGAGGGAGCTGAAACTGCGGATGTGTTTGATCATTCATCTCCTCCAATGGGAGCTGAGTTTATGCTTATCTTTAGCCTGCAGCTGAATTTTGAGCAGTTCCTAGAAATGCAGCCTAATTGAATTCAAACGGCTGAGAGGCCGTCCTCCGTGCTGTGTGGATGTTTTCACCTGACAGGTCTCCGGTAGCAGAGGAAGCTCCAAAGTAGTACCCTGCTGGCAGACGGAGCCCGCTGACTTCAGCACAGTCTCTCCATTCCTGTTTGCCGTCCACATCCACCAGGAGCTGCATGGCAGAGAGCATCATGGCAGAGAGCATCATGGCAGAGAGCATCATGGCAGAGAGCATCATGGGAGAGAGCATCATGGGAGAGAGCATCATGGGAGAGAGCATCACAGCAGAGAGCGCCAAGGCAGAGATCACCGAGGCAGAGAGCGCCAAGGTAGAGAGCGTGAAAGAGAGAGTGCCAAGGCAGAGACCACCAAGGCAGAGAGCGCCAAGGAGAGAGCATCAAGGAGAGAGCGCCAAGGAGAGAGCACCAAGGCAGAGAGCGCCAAGGAGAGAGCATCAAGGAGAGAGCGCCAAGGA
>NW_015151747.1:124034-124628 GCF_000732505.1 Cyprinodon variegatus
CACTAAGGCAGAAAGCATCAAGGCAGAGAGCGCCAAGGAGAGAGCACTAAGGCAGAAAGCGCCAAGGCAGAGAGCGCCAAGGAGAGAGCACTAAGGCAGAAAGCGCCAAGGCAGAGAGCGCCAAGGAGAGAGCACTAAGGCAGAAAGCGTCACGGCAGAGAGCGCCAAGGAGAGAGCGCCAGGGCAGAGAGCGCCAGGGCAGAGAGCGCCATGGCAGAGCGCCAAGGAGAGAGCACTAAGGCAAAGAGCACCAAGGAGAGAGCACCAAGGCAGAAAGCGTCACGGCAGAGAGCGCCAAGGAGAGAGCGCCAGGGCAGAGAGCGCCAAGGCAGAGCGCCAAGGAGAGAGCACTAAGGCAAAGAGCACCAAGGAGAGAGCACCAAGGAGAGAGCACTAAGGCAGAAAGCGTCACGGCAGAGAGCATCAAGGCAGAGAGCGCCAAGGCAGAGAGCGCCAAGGCACTGTATTTACTACAGTCTGTTGGATTCATTTTAATGTGTATTTACAGAAATTTCAATTAGTATTGAGTATTTGTGAGTTCTGCTTTTAACCAAGCTGAATTTACCAGCTCTGTGTGACGACCACCTAAAGGGC
>NW_015151747.1:126758-128208 GCF_000732505.1 Cyprinodon variegatus
CTCCCCTTTTCTCCCTCAGTCACCGAGCGGCGCTAGCCACCTCTGAATGGCAGAGATTTATTGATTAAAACTAGTTTCTACAGGCACACTTCAAATTATTACATTGGTTTAAATAGTTTGGTCTATAAAGAAATAGTAGAAATGTCATTATGGCGTTTGAAAAACGTTTTATAGAAAGTTTTAAATATGCAGATGTGCTGGTTGACCAATGAATAGCCGTAACTTTTCAGCCATTTCTCCATCTAATAAAGGTCTTTAAATGATGGTGACCTGTTGGGCCTCTATGATCCTTCCTCTGAACTTCTCTCTGCTGATGATGATGTTGGAGTTTAGGTCTAAACATAAAAGAGTTTCACTAAAAATGGCAGCAGAGTTGGTAATCAATGTGTTTGGGAATCTGACACTTTAAACGGAGAAGACATTTCTAAAGCAGACTTCCTCTGTTACGTCCTCATCATCATCATCATCATCATCATCACCATCATCATCATCACCTTTCTGCAGACAGACTCCAACATCGATTTCCTTCTGCGTCACAGTTCTTCACCATAAGGTTGATCTGTTCCAGAGAAACAACTTCATGGTTTGACGGCAAAGGACCACCAGCACTATTGCGTCACCAGATCGGCCCCAGACCAGCATCAGACTGGCACCAGCTAAGCCAGCACTTGACTCAACCAGCACCACATCCCACCAGAGGGTCACTGGACCGGCCCCGGACCGGCATCGACTTCTAAACCTTCACCTTAAATCTAAACCAGCAGAAGTCCGCCTGCAGTTGGACGATGGGTTTCTACTCACATCATGGGTCTTCACTGCGTTTGGGTAGGTGTCCACAAATACTCCCAGTCCAACAAACTGGTTCATGTTCCCGAAAACTGGACCTGCCAGAGTTGAAGAAGAGCAAAGAGAGGAAGGAGGAGGAGGAGTGATGAAGAACGAACTGAAACCAACTGATCTATAGGAGGTCTGATTCCCTGATCACCATCCCCCTCCTCCATGCATTCCACCTACCATTCTGCATGCGGTCTCTGGTGAGCCAGATGGCCAGTCCGTCCCCGTTCAGGTTCTTCTTCCCGCTGCCGTGGATTTTAAAGTGAACTTGGAGTTCCCAGTCCCTCAAAACCAGAGGCTGCAGATCAGGAGAGAGGATTCAGCGGCGTGAGGGGGTGGTCAGGAACATCAGACCCATGGGATCATTAGTCAGAGAGAACAGAGGGAGGTTCTTCACGTCCAGACCTGAAACCTGCCTCACTAAGTGAAGAACATCAGACCTGCAGCTGATCACAGATAGCTAACAGCGCCTGACTGGTTAGTCAGACCGTCTGACAAATGCTTCCCTTTGCTGGATGTTCTAAAACACGGACCAGTCAGGAAGAAGGAAAAGTCCTTTAGACCCCACAGTCCTGGAAGGACCAGATCTATCGATCAACCAGATCTACCAATCTAC
>NW_015151747.1:132491-135724 GCF_000732505.1 Cyprinodon variegatus
TGAAGATCTACCGGCGGGACTGAACAATCTATATCCTGAAGATCTACCGGCGGGACTGAACAATCTATATCCTGAAGATCTACCGGCTGGACTGAACAATTTATATCCTGAAGATCTACCGGCTGGACTGAACAATCTATATCCTGAAGATCTACCGGCTGGACTGAACAATCTATATCCTGAAGATCTACCAGCGGGACTGAACAATCTATATCCTGAAGATCAACCGGCTGATCAATCTATATCCACAAGATCAACCGGCTGATCAATCTATATCCTCAAGATCTACCGGCTGGACAGATCAATCTATATCCTGAAGATCTACCTGCTGGACGGATCAATCTATATCCTGAAGATCTACAGATTGAATGTGGGAAAACAGGATAATTTAAACCCTGAAAGCCACAAACTAAGATCTAGAATCTCAGGTTTAATAAGAACAGACATGCAGAGTCTATTCTGCTATTTTCTGTTTTTAAGGTGGAAAATATCTGCTTCAGAAATAAAAAGTTAAATTCAAACATTTCAAAGATCATTTAGTAAAACCTCCAGAAATACCAGAACAGATTCCACCCATCATCTCAGGATCTCATTAATTAACAAAAGATCAATTAATCCAAACATACTTTGAGTTCATTAACATTTAGAAATAAAATGAATGTTTTTGGTAGAACTTTGTCAGTAGATGAAGGGAAGCTGTGATCTGAGGGAAACTGATCAGCTCCTAATTAATTAATCAGTTAAATGAAAGCTTTCATCTTCCTGTCTCTAATGAAGCTAACTGGAAATCACTGAAACAATAGAAAAATCATCTAGATCTTCTCAATCAGAGCTGCAGCTCTATAAACCAATCTATGATCATCAGCCTTTTGGATTGATTGGGTCTAGTTTTTATTTACTGATTGTTTTATAAAAAACTGTGAAATAAAACTAAATGAATAAAGTTCATATAAGCAGCCAGGAGCCCTGACCACCGGTTCCGGTTCCGGGTGACTGCGGCTCCTGGTTGATCCCAGATCAAAGTCCCTCTGATGGCAGCCAGCAGACCTCACCTCGGTACGGCTTCACCAGGGAATATTCCCGCTTCAGAAAGTCCTCCATGAACTCCTGCTCATCCGCCCGGACCCGCTGGCTGAGAAGGCCGGCGGCCAGGAGCAGCAGCAAGCCTCCCTGGAGGCGCTTCACCGGCGGCCACAGACCGCGGGAACTACCGCTGAACACAGCCATGTTTAGGAGGCTGACATTGGCCGCCATCTTTTCCCTCCCACTCTGAACTAGTCACATGATCCAGCCGGAAGGCGCGTAGCAGCTGCTGCCGGGGCTCGGTGTAAATGATTTGTAAAGCCGCCGCCATATTGGTCAGGGACACAGGCATTGCCCTAAAAACAAGTTATATAAACCAAACTCGCTATTTGGTGAATATTTTCCTTCATGTAGGTTACAACGAAACATATCCTGGTAATGCGTAGATTTATAGCTCATGTCACTTTATTTATTCATCTGAACTTTTCATTTTATAAAGTTCAGAGGAAGGTAGAGTAGCAAAGCAAAGCGCTGCACTCATGTAAGCAGGGGCGGATTTAGGAAATGTGGGGCCCTAGGCAAAGACAGCTAGGGGGCCCTCAGACATCCCAAGTTCCAAAAACTCATATCAGGGAGATGCTTTTTGAACCCCCACCCCCTCCGACCCCACAACACATCACATACCAACCCCACCCCCCGCCCATCATCTGCCATTTATTCAGCCATTTATTCCCTTCCTCCTTTTTCAAACATCAGGATGTGCCCAGCAGGGATAAAGACAGCTAGACTGATTTAAAGCACTTTTTAGAAAAGACAAAGAAGAATGAACAATCTGGGAATTACATAGAAAATAATAGAATAATCCGCTTTTTCTAGATGTTTGTTAATCTGCATAGTTGCTCATAAATAAACAAACTTCAGAGAACATTTATTCTGAAATCTTTACCAGTTTGACATGAAAGGGAAGAACAAACTCTGTAAACATTAAATACTTTTAAACTGTTCTTCTCTGTTAATCTAATATTTTAAATCTTTTTCTGTTATAATTTAAGTTTTTTTATTTAAACAATCAAACAAATCCGCTACAAATTTAAATGGTATAATATGCAGAAAATAAAAGCTTATAACACACGCTCAGAGAATTAAAGTAAAAAAAAGGGGCTCCTGGATGATGAAGGGAAAAAAGGGAAAGTAAATTGTAACATCATATTGAATATATGCGTCTAATACGCACACATATCCTAACAAATATTAGAATAACAAGGTTGAAAACTGTAATGTTCTCATTCCTGCCAGTCTTATAATGAAGCCACTAATGAGAAGTCAGATACACTTTAAAAAATATCCCAATTGTCTAATCTAGTCAGCCTGACCTCATATGACACAGTTTCAGTCGTTAACCCTTTCCATTGCTGGGATGCAGGGTGTTCGGGAGCCTGCAGTGTCTCAGTATATTTATGCAGCTGAGGTTAGTCCAACCATCAACACTGAGTCTGCCTCTTCTCTGAGCCGGGATATTGCTGTTCTGTCTCCAAGAACAAACATAGACGTCCTCACATAGGTGAGGACATAGAGAGTTACGTTTATCTATGTCTCTAGGAGTTTAAGTATTCTGTCCCAGAAAGGTTTGACCAAAGCACACTCCCATGGAAGATGTAGAAAAACTACTAGATTTTATTTTTATTACACTTCCAGCAGATTTTTAATTTGAAACCTAATCCTATTCATTCCTTCTAATGATGATGTCCCAAACAATGATGGAAAAGGTTTCCTGAGGAGGCTTCCTGGACCAGACCTTCCTGTGAAGAAGTGCTTTTGGTTCCATAGACCTGCTGTTATTGGCCTCCGCCAGGATTTACAGGAAAGCTGTCCAGGCTGGTGCCGTAAACGCTGTCCATGGTGCTGACCGTTTATCCCAAACTGACACATTCTCCAATATCATGATTTCTTCTGCTGATGGTTCTGTTTCCTTTTATCTGATCAACGGACCCAGTGTGCACTAGCGAGGACTGCCAGCGCTGATCGGACAGGACACCATGACATGACGAAGACCTTAATGCTTCCTCTGGCAGTGCAGCCTGCTGTTAACATCCACCAAGAAGTGTCTTTCTAAGCAGTGTGGACATTAGGAGCGAGCAGACACCTCTGCACATAAATATTCCCAGTCCTCCATCAGCAGACCTGAGGGAACACGCTCACTCAGTCAGAGC
>NW_015151747.1:136709-137861 GCF_000732505.1 Cyprinodon variegatus
AGGACGGGATCCTTTGGAGGACGGGATCCTTTGCAGGACGGGATCCTTTGGAGGACGGGATCCTTTGGGGGACGGGATCCTTTCCAGGATGGGATCCTTTGCAGGACGGGATCCTTTGGAGGACGGGATCCTTTGGGGGACAGGATCCTTTCCAGGACGGGATCCTTTGGAGGACGGGATCCTTTCCAGGACGGGATCCTTTGGAGGACGGGATCCTTTGGGGAACGGGATTCTTTTCCAGGACGGGATCCTTTGGGGGACGGGATCCTTTGGGGGACGGGATCCTTTGGGGGACGGGATCCTTTGGAGGACGGTTTCCTTTGGAGGACGGGATCCTTTGGGGGACAGGATCCTTTCCAGGATGGGATCCTTTGGAGGAGGGGATCCTTTGGGGGACGGGATCCTTTGCAGGACGGGATCCTTTGGAGGATGGGATCCTTTGGGGGACGGGATCCTTGTATTTTATTAAACTTTTTAGATTATAGTCAAGATGAAAAATAAAACAATATTTAGAAATGACAAGAAACAAGAAAATACAAAAGAAATAAAACAAGTATAACATAATTGTGGTTATGATGGCACCCATCATAACCAAAATTAGTCATGTATCACTGATGTGATGTTTCTCCATTTTTCCCATTTGTCTTCACATTGTTCTTCTTGTATCCTCAGTCTATGTGTTAGAATCTCTATCTCATATGATGTGTTCACAGTCACCTTTAGCTCCTGTTAAATCTCAGTCTTTGGAAGGTCTAATATCAGAGATATAACGCGGAGCTACATCATCTCTTTCTCAGGTATGCTAGCATCTCAGCGGCACAGAGAGAAGAAGCTAAATGAGCATTAAACTAATGTGCAAATGCAAAGTTCACTTCTCCTTAGAAAGACTGACTTGTGTTCAGAAAAGGAGCTACTCCAGATAATTATCAGCCGTGTGCCAGCATGGTTTAATCATCCTGAAAGTGTTGACTGGACAGAGCTGAACCTGTAAGCGCAGACAGCTAACAGAGCTCTCCATCAGTCAGGGGAAATCTGCTGCACCATAGAGGTCTGGCTTTTACTCTCTGCAGCAGCTTCTGCTAAAAGCAGGTTAACAGGGTTAGTAGAGGTTGTTTTTTTATGTGTTCACACTTTTAGCTGAAAGAAAAGGAA
>NW_015151747.1:139082-140285 GCF_000732505.1 Cyprinodon variegatus
AGCCAGGATAGGAGAGATATGATCTCTCTTTTTCATTTTCATCAGAACTCTGGCTGCAGCAGAGTTATCTGCCTTTCAACCCTGGGGGGGTCGCTGGTCATGCCTCCCCTTCCGCCCTCTTGTGTCCTTTCTGCAGACGGCCGTTCCTAGGAGCCGTGTATGCCATGGTTTCGCTCTGGCCTTGTTATGAGGTCCTTTCATAATGACATAAACGTCTCCAAATGTTAGTTTACTCATTGCTTTCAGCCCGACAGCTGATCTTAGCAGAGTTCTTAATGTTTTACTCTCCAACTAAAGCCCAACGATAAAACAACACCTCCTGGGAAACCATCACTTTCTACAGAGAAGCTCTTTTAAAGTGAAGCTCTCTTTATTGTCCGACCTTCCATCCGTCTTTCTCTCAATAAGCTAATAGGTCTAATGTGTCACATTGATTCCTGGGGGGGTTCCAGCCTCCCCCTTTCCCCCCGTCTCTTCCTCCTTCTTTACTCACCCGTCAGCTGATTTACAGCCCGGATGAGACCGTTTTCACCCAAACATTTGTCTACTGTCAGCTTTGCTGTGCAGGCAGACTTCATCCAGGCAAAGTAGCTGAATAGATCACTTGTGTCCAAAGTTGTTGTTATAAAATACGATGGTATATCACAGCTCTTTATGTTCAATCGCTCCTTATTTAGTTTACAAGAAAATTCAAAGTTCTGAACAACAAACGAACAATACTGTAGGAAAACACTAATAGAAAAGCATCAGCTGCATTATATGAAGAAATAAAACTCAGTATTAAAGGTAATAAAAAGATTAATAAAAATTAAAGTGATATTATAATAGTGAAAAAGAGGTAAAGACGAGTTGGACACAAACCTAAACTACCGATGTTTAGCTAGCTCAGTCAATAAGCTGCGATAAACATGTTTCTAATCTGGATTATAGACAGATATAGCTGAGTATCATCAGCATAACAGGAAATTAATCCCATGCTGTCTAATAACTCTACCGATTGGGAGCATGTATAAAGTAAAGAGAATTGGTCCTAACACTGATCCCTGTGGTACTCTGAGGGGGGATTTACCATTAGGCAATATTAGGCAGACAGTTTAGGGCTCCAAGTTCCTGGGGGCCCCAATAAAACTCTGTTTCCATGTATGATTAATTCATACAGTCCTTATTTGTGCACATTAATTATGTTTTTGATAAAAATCCTTT
>NW_015151747.1:142540-151644 GCF_000732505.1 Cyprinodon variegatus
TATAGTTACTAGTTGCTCTGTATATTAAAGTTACTAGTTATAGTTACTAGTTACTCTGCACCATTAAAGTTACTAGTTATAGTTACTGGTTACTCTGCACCATTAAAGTTCGTAGTTATAGTTACTAGTTGCTCTGTATATTAAAGTTACTAGTTATAGTTACTAGTTACTCTGCACCATTAAAGTTACTAGTTATAGTTACTAGTTACTCTGCACCATTAAAGTTACTAGTTATAGTTACTAGTTGCTCTGCATATTAAAGTTACTAGTTATAGTTACTGGTTACTCTGCACCATTAAAGTTACTAGTTATAGTTACTGGTTACTCTGCACCATTAAAGTTACTAGTTACTAGGTAAAACACCTTAGCAGTTAAATGTTGTTATAAATGTGGATCAGTAATAAATATTAATAATGTGAAAAAGAGACTTTTTGCTCCAGTTAATATTAACCTAGTTTTAATTAGGGGTGAGTATCGCCACGGGTGCTGCGATTCGATACGTATCGCGATTTATTATCATAATATTGAAATATCACCATATATTGGGACATTTTTCCCAGCTATGAAAATCGAATCAATAGATAAAGAAGTCAGTGCTGTAAATGGTCATCAGAAGAAATTGATCATTTAGTTATTTTGGTAGCCATGTTGTTTGGGGTTTGAGTCGGTCACCGTCTTCCACTCTGACCGCCTCAGCTGCTGCACAGCTAAAGGGCTCCACGGCGCCATCTACCAGAGTGGAGGTGCAGAGGGAGCTCATTTTCCCTCATTGTTTTCAGTGATGGGAGTAACGCCGTTAAAAGGAACGCTATCTGACGGGGTTTATAGGCACATCAGATAGCGTTCCCCCTGCTTAGCATGGGGGGAACGCGGCCAGAAGGTGGGGGCTGGGTGGTGAGGGTTACGGTGGCGCGAAACGCAAAAGTAACGCAATAGTTACTTTTACTAGTAACTAGTTACTTTCATTGTGGAGTAACTAGTTACTTTCATTGTGGAGTAACTCAGTTAGTAACTCAGTTACTTTTTGGGTGAAGTAACTAGTAACTATAACTGATTACTTTTCCAAAGTAACGTTCCCAACACTGGTTGTTTAAGGTAACGTAAATAGTAATGTAACTGTAGGTAATGTAACATTTCCTGCTTATTTCCATGTAAAGACTTCCAAACACTTTTCATTGAATGTGTTAATTAGAATGAATTAGTAAATATAGATCCATTAAAAGTAGATTCAATTCCTCTTAGCAAATAGATTTAATGGAACAACTGTTTCCCAGCTGAAAGGAAAATGTTCTTGGATTTTAGGAGTTCCTGCTTTTTTCCCTGGCGGTGGAGCAGTCTGTAGCTCTGCTGCCTTGCGGGAAGAAGGTTCTGGGTTCGATTCCCAGCCTGGTGCAGTGTTGCATGGTGGGTTCGGGTTCCTCCCTCAGCAGCTTCCAGACAATGTAAACGTTTATTTATATATTTAGTTTTTAAAACATGTTGACCTGCCGTCCTCCAGACGATGGCGCCGCCTCTCTGAGCAGATGATCACCTGCAGCCCTGATTTACTGACGCTCAGCTGCTGCCGTCTGATCCTGTTTGGAGAACGTTCTGACCTCCATCCATCAGGGTCACGGGGGGGTCACTGCATGTCTCCAGCAGGGTGAGAGGTGGAGTCCTCCCTGGACAGGTTGCCAGGGCAACACAGAGACACACAACCATGACCCCTGACCTAAGGAGAACCCAGAGAAGAAAGGAACCGTTTTAGATCCTGAAGCTGAACTCAGTTCTTCACTAAACCTTCCATCTTCTGCTGGTTTTCAGGAACAGAAACGTTCTGCTGCTTCAGACCTGAAGGTTTACTCTCCATCAGGGTCTCCATGTTGCTTTCTCCTGGTACTCCTTTACTGTCCCTGAGGATCGCTTTCTTTCAGCCTCACTGCTTGGATTCATGCGTCTCTGTTCCTTCAATAGATGACAGATCTGTCCACTCAGCCCACTGTCCTCAACCCACTGTCCACTCAGCCCACTGTCCACTCAGCCCACTGTCCACCCAGCCCACTGTCCTCAACCCACTGTCCACCCAGCCCACTGTCCACTGTCCACTGACCCACTCTACTGTATATCCAGGACTGACAGGACAAAGTCCCTCCCACTTTAAACTCTGAGCAGCCCCCCCCCCCATAAATAGGCAGTGACTGACTGAGACCTGCAGTCTGATCTCTGAGGAGAGGGAGGAACAGCCCCCCCCCTCCTCTGGGACACCATGCAGACCACCGTCCCTCCAGCCTGGACCGACCCCCACCTGTTCCTGACTCCCACCCTGACCTCCGGGAGATCAGGACTCTCCTGTGGCTTCCGTGGGTCTCCTGGAATCCACGCAGCGGGGGAGGAGCCCAGAGTGGAGCTGGAGGCTGCTGAGCTGTGGAGGCAGTTCCACGGACACGTCACGGAGATGGTCATCACTAAAGCCGGGAGGTAAATCCACGCTGCAGCTTCACGCATTAAATGAGTCCACGCGGTGAAGCTGCTCTCCTGCCCACGCAGGCGCATGTTCCCGCCGCTCAGAGCCAGGTGCGTGGGCATGGACAGGGCGGCCAGGTACCTCCTGCTGGTGGACGTGGTGGCGGCGGACGGCTGCAGGTACAAGTTCAGCAAGCAGCGGTGGACGGTGGCCGGGAGGGCGGAGCCAGAGCCGCGCAGGCGGCTGTACGTCCACCCGGACAGCCCGGCCACGGGGGAGCAGTGGATGGCCAAGGCGGTCCACTTCAACAGACTCAAGCTGACCAACAACCTGTCTGACCCACGCGGACAGGTGAGTGGTGCGTTCAGGTTCCGCTCCGGCAGCAGAGCTTCAGGTGTTTCCATCAGACCTCAGGGAGAATAAATCAGAAATAATCTTTAAAGTTTCTGCTTTTTTCCTCTGAACTTTGACCTCTGCTTTGCTGAACTTTTCCATCTAGTTTGGAATAAAATGAGCTCAAATTTTTATTACACCTTATAAATTAATATCTTTTTATTCAAATACTCAGATTTATATTTTTAATTTGACATTACAACGGCAATAACTGATGCAATATATAATATGTCAAATTTACTCCTTGACACCCAATGAAATAACTGTATATATTTTAAAAAAGATAATAATAAAGTAACTTTATTGATCTTCCATTGGAGAAATTAACTCTGCATTTAACCCCTCCCCTTGAGGAGCAGTGTGGGGTAACTATCAGTAAGCAGAGACTGCAGTTGCTTAGGGGCCCCCGACCTCTTAGGGGCCCCGTCACTGACACCTGGTGGCCCCCTATAAAATTGTGAACTATGGCGTCTCTTTCCAGATGTAATGGTGTTAAAAATTTAATCTTATGGGTGTTGTACTCCATATGGGGCCCAGCCAGATGATGGTGCTTACGAGCCTATAGTTGAGTCGTTACGGAATTAGTGTGGAGTTAAGGGTCTTGCTCAGGGACCCAGAGTGGCAGTCTGTGGAACCGTCTATAACGATCCTACTATAAATAAAAAACGCTGTCATATGTGGACGCGCTGTAAATACCGTATATATCCCATCATGCACCTCTTCTTTCTTTGGCTCCTTTTTTCTTCTTTGACTATTTGAGCTGGTGGAATGAGTCCATTTCTCCTGTGAGATCAATAAAATCAACCAATCAATCAAATGCAGATGTTGATCAGATCAGCAGGTTGATCTTCTTTTGGGCGCCGCTGATGTTTGACGGCGGCAGACTTCCTGGAGCGTTTTCTCAGGTTTGAGGAGCAGCTGTGATCGTCTCTCAGGCCTTCGCCCAGAAATCGGCCAAATAAAGATGCAGGAGGATGCTAGCTCTGTGCTGCGCTAGAATTAGCAGGTTGATCCGGTGTTTACAAACCAGAGCGGTCCGATCGAGGCCCGCTGCCCGCAGGTTTGACCCCCAGGAAGCAGAAAGGACTTTGTTTCCTCAGCAGATCTGTTTCATCAAATGTAGAAACTGGCAGTTAGATCCACTCCTGCAGCTCTTTTCTACATCAGATCTGGTTTGGAGTGAAAATGTCTGATTTAGTCTCAGACATTAGAATCAATGACCTGCAGCTTGTTTTAGTTTGCATTTTTCAGCCTTTATAGGATTTATTATGATTCCATCCAACCTCAGAATGAGATAAAATGACCTTTAATGACAATCAAACATTTTCAGGTTAAACTTAAACCTCAGAAATCATTTAGAATCCTTTGCTTCTCTGCTGTATTTGCAGTTAAAAAGTGAAAAACTGATTTTGCAGATCATCCTGAACTCGATGCACAAATACCAGCCCCGGTTCCACATAGTGAGAGCCGACGACATCCGGAAGCTTCCCAGCAGCCCCGTCAGAAGCTTTGTGTTCACTGAGACGCAGTTCATGGCAGTGACGGCCTATCAGAACGCCACGGTGAGTCTGACGCTTCACACGTCTGCTGGAACCCGCTGGACCTCTAAAGACCGACTCCATCTTTCACACCAGCAGATCACACAGCTGAAGATCGACAACAACCCGTTTGCTAAAGGCTTCAGGGACGCGGGGAGCAGGAAGAGAGACAGGAGGTGAGGGACAATTACTTTGTCTTATTTCAAATGCATTTTATCTGATTATCTCATTCTAAGAGTAAAAATCCTCCTTCTATTATCAGATCATCTAGTTTACCTTCTCAAATTAAAGGTAAATCCAGTTAATTCAAGCAGGGACAGAAAAGACTTTGCTGCTTCAGTTGAACCTGACTGCTTCTCCTGCAGCAGAGTTTTAGAATCGGTCAGAAAGGATTCTGTGATGCAGAGAAGGACTTCATTCCATGGAAAGATGGAAATCATGAATCGAACCCGATCAGCAGAGTTTAGATCAATAAGCTGCTGCTCTGGATTTTCTATTTCTGTTGTTTTAAATCTTTTCAGAAGTCCGTCTGACTTCAGCTCTGCTCTCATTTGTCCATCAGGAAGCTTCAGCAGTCTGGAAACAACAGTCTGGAAGCTTCTTCTTCTTCTTCTTCTGGTGACTGCAGGTCTCCAGCTGCAAACATTTCCTCCACCAGCTGTGAGTCCAGCAGCTACAGAGGCCTGAAAGCAGAGCAGGAACGCCTTAATGATGAGGAGGCAAAGCTGAGCAGCAGTTGCCATGGAGACCCCCTGTTAGAGTCCCTCACAGCAGCACGGAAGCCGACCAAAAGGTGGCGTCCCGGCGGAAGCTCCGCCCCCTCAGGCAGAAGAAGCTGCTCCAAGGACTGGGAGAAAGGTCAGGATGTCAGACGATGCTGCAGCTTCCCACCCTGCTGCTGGCTCTTCTCTCCTCACCACTTCAACCAACATCTGAACAGCTCAGACTGGACACCAGCCCACAGCTGCTCCAGATGTGCCGCTGGCAGAGCCGTGCAGCTCAGACCCAGCCTGGCGGCGCCTGCTGGGACTCCTCTGTGGGTGTCCCTCAGCCAGCAGGCAGGGCTTCAGGTAACCCGGTTCCCTTTAACCCATCACTGCGTTTGGTTACCATGGCTACGAGTCATTCAGCCTGCAGCTGATTTTTATTTTTCAATCTGACCTGATTGTAACTGAGATGAAAGATGCTTCTCCTTCCTCTGACCCTGCAGGAAGCGATGAGCGTCTGGCCGTACGGAGGCTTCCTCCCGGTGGAGCCTTTCTCCAGAGCATCATCGCTGGTTCTGCAGCAGATCCCCATCACACAGCCCACAGTCAGCGCCTCTACCAACCTCTATGCCCACAATTTATTCTCTTCCGTTCTCTCATCATCTGTTCCTGCATCAGTGGAAAGCTGCTGCAGCTTTTAGACTCAGCCTGCAGCCTGAAGAAGTGACCAGCAGAGGGAGCACTCTGACCCCCGCCTTCCTCTGATGCATGAACAGGATGCAGAGCAATGCCTCACCTCTCTGCAGGTCCCGCTTCCTCTGTCCCATCATCAGACAATAAAATGATTAAGACATTAAATCTCTGAGTCGCTTCTAAACAAACGGTGATGCTGCGGGCTTCATCCTGGGAGGAAAGGTCAGATCTGTTCTGATGGGTTTACTGAACTATGGCCAGATCTCAGGTTTCTATTAAGAAACAAGTTTTAACGTTAAGAATTTGTCAAAAAGATCACTGAAAAAAAGCATAATGTAAGGCTTTATATGTGAGAAGGAGGATTTTAAATTCTATTCTGGATTTAACAGGAAGCCAATGAAGAGAAGCCAGGATAGGAGAGATATGATCTCTCTTTTTCATTTTCATCAGAACTCTGGCTGCAGCATTTTGGATCAGCTGAAGGCTTTTAACTACAGTTTGTGGACTTCCTGATAGTAAAGAATTACAATAGTCCAGCCTTGAAGTAACAAATGCATGGACTAGTTTCTCAGCATCACCCCTGGACAGGAGATTGCTCATTTTTGCAATGTTCCTCAGATGGAAGAAGGAAATTCTAGAAACCTCTTTGATCTGGGATTTAAATGACAGGTCCTGATCAAAAATAACACCAAGATTTTTTACTTTATTATCTGAAATCAGTTTAATCCCATCCAAATGAAGTGACTGACTAATCAGTTTCTTTTTCAGAGACTCTGGTCCAAAGACTATAACTTCTGTTTTGTCTGCATTCAGAAGCAGAAAGTTAAGAGTCATCCAGGTTTTTCTGTCTTCAGACATGCCTGTAATCTATGTAATGGGTTAGCCTCATCTGGATTATAGACAGATATAGCTGGGTATCATCAGCATAACAGTGGAAATTAATCCCATGCTGTCTAATAACTCTACCGATTGGGAGCATAGATATAAAGTAAAGAGAATTGGTCCTAGCACTGATCCCTGTGGTACTCCACAAACACTAGAAGAGGAAGAAGCTGCAGCAGCTACAAATTAATCCATTCAGATATTTTTTTCATTTTTTTCTGATTCCAATTTATATTCATACAAATACAATCATTGCGACAGTTGACCTGAACTTTATTAGAAATTCATCAGTTGTTCAGAACTCAGACAATAAGATTAATAGTTTCTGTCATTTCATTTTTATTCATTTCCAGCAAAGACATGCATTGAAACATACAAATGAATGCCAGATCATCAATTTAGACTTAGAAGTAGGAAAAACCAACATGTTCCCTGAAATATAAAGCAAAAAAGGAAATAAATTGACAGATAAATAAGCTTATAAAAGCAGTCAAAATGATATATTAGTGTGATTTAGCAAAAAGGAGAAATAAAATCAGTAATTAAGCAAAATGTTTGAGCAAGATGGCCGACACAATGGGAGAAAGAAAGAACTGGAAGATGGTTTTCTAGAAAGAGATGTTGGCAGAATGTGAAGAACAGGACGGAATAATCCTCTCGGTTACGCTTTGGTTTAAATATTATATCATTTAAACTACAGAGAGACGCTGCAGGAAAGCTAGAGTTTGCTTTTTAAGAAGAAACAGTTGAAAATGTTTCATTCATTTGCACTAAATATGTAGTTCAGAGAAATGAATTGGTTCTTAAAAGCCAACAAATTACAGATCAACATTAGAGACAAAAACCCAAATCAGAGGCTCATTTGTTAATGTTCAGGTACCTAAAAATGACTGATCAAAGGATATAGTTGTGTCTTTGTCACTATTTGAATCCGGTCCATCCTCCATTTCAGTCGATGACACTAATGCACCAACGGTTTCCTGGCAACCGCCTTTAAACACAAGAAGAAGAAGAGAAGCAGAATCACAGCAGAAATGGTGGCAGTTCTATAAGCTTCCAGTGGGTAGAGGAGGTCAGAGCAGACAGGGTGGAGGTCTGTACAGATTCCAACGCAGCTTTAGAAAATGTTCAGGGAGAAGGAAATAAAAGGAAAAAATTAGAAATTCAGCACAGTCTATTTAGGTTATATAGCGTGGCTTTGATATCTGGCTATGGTGGGTTCCAGCACATGAAGCTGTAAAAGGCAATGAAAAGGCAGATATATTAGAAAAAAGGGCTTTAGAGGGAACAATAACCTTTGGATAAAGTTAAATCACTTATTAAGAGGAAAGAAATGGAAAAAAAAAAGGTGGAATGAAGATAAAGGATTATATAAAGTACAAAAGTCAGAATTAAATGGAAATATTATTGAAAGATGATCAGATTACGAGTCGGTCATATCTATTTAAACCAAAATTTATGTTTAATAGGGAGGAAAAATACTGATAAATGTGAAAGAGAAAAATAAAATGTAGAAAACGTAGTGATGAACTGAAAAACTTCTGAACCTGAAAGGGAGAAATTGAGGAGAAAGGTTGGAAGGAAAGACCAAGATGGAGTCTGAAAGTTAATTAGGAAATAAAGGAAATATAAAGGATATTTACAGACTAAGGAAAACCTTATTCATTATTTAATACAAAATAGAAAAATAGAATTTGATAGATTTAAAGTAATGTTGCTACACACTGATGTACAGTAGGTGGTGGTATGCACCGATCCGCTACAATAGAAGAAGAAGAAGAGAAATAGCAATTGATTGATTGTAAAAAAGAAAGATTTTTTGTTTTCACGGTAGAAGTGATCAACTGTAGTTCTCAGACGATTAAAGAAAACTGAAAAAATCAAAATAATAGTGAAAGCTGCAGAAAAGTATGTTGAAGTGAGAGATTTAAAATTGGGAAAAGGTTGAAAGTATGATGAGAAAACCGAGTAGGACCATCAGAAACTGGCAGAGTGAAAATAACAAAGATAAATGAGAAATTAAGAGGACTAATTAGAGTAATTATCTATTATGTTGGGTTAAATTAAACAGTTTGGAAAAAATATTATTATTATTATTTTTTTTTCTGGGGGTGATTCCTGTTCCCTGTTTAACTCCTTATCAGTTGGTGAATTTGCAAATAGAAATACATCCGGGTGTCCATAAGTAATGTAATCATGGTACTAAAACTACTTATTTCTATCCTTAACTCACTAAAGAATCCTGATACACATCTGTAAAAAATGTTTTATGACTTTTGTGAGACTAATTAATGTTTATGCTTTTTACATTTTCTTCTTTAAACTGCTTCTCTGACGTCATCATGGGTCATGAACAGAGCAGTCTGGCTAAATATGATTAACCATGTTTATCTGCATTTTAGTTGTTTCTTTCTTTAAATTACGCACTATATAGCATAAAGTTAAAAC